>NW_022980391.1:0-10213 GCF_902652985.1 Pecten maximus
TAAACGAATTTTTGTTTACTAAAACATGCGTTCTCCCACCAACGTGTTTTTAGCGGGTATAGCCTTCTCTGATATGTTTACAGGGTTGTCTCCCCTAGCTGCATGGCTTTATTTTTATGCTATTGGAAATTACAGGGATTTTGTTCCTTACAAATGGTGTTTTACATACATTATCACGATTCATGTGCTCCCAACTGTATTCCATACCGCGTCGATCTGGATCACTACGGCGCTTACAATACAGCGGTACGTCTACGTCTGTCATAGTTTGAAGGCCCGGAGATGGCCGTGTACAATAGCAAAAGTGGTTTATTGTATTATCACAATCTATGTCGTTTCTATTCTTTAGTCATCTGACAGAATTTATCGCTTTCCCTTTCATATCCATTAAAGTGACATCACGCCTTGATCCAAACGAGACGATGGTGTCATGCATCCGTGTGTACATTTCCTGGGTAGTAGATCACGAGTATCTTTACGTAAGCATATACACTTGGTTTATTGTGATTTGTTTAAACCTGATACCGTGCACTGTTCTTGTGGTTCTCAGCGCTTTGCTCATCTTGACCTTGCGCACTGCGAAACGTCGCCGGATGTTGTTGTTGAACCAAAATGAGCGGTGTTTGAGCATGAGACTGAAAGAGAGCGACTCAACAACACGCAAGCTTGTGGTTGTGGCTAGCTTGTTTCTGTTGGCATGGCAGAAATACCCTTAGGAACAGTCAACGTCGTCTTTATTATACAATACACATTTGAAATTGCTTATATTACGAATGAAACAGTGGACATCATTACCATTACAATTAAATTGATCATCTCGTTAACATTTTCCCCAAATATATGTATCTATTGTGGAATGTCCAGGCACTTTTAAACACCTGTTTACATGTCACTGCCTCAACATTAATGTTATTCACATGGCATTATCGTCTAAAACTGCTACAAGATGGGTATAGAATAGAAGAGAAAATATCAAAATTAATCCTGAGATGTCTTATCATATTTTAATTGCTTTTTTGGTCAGCTTCTGGACAAGATAAAGCCTGTTACAATATATATGTACAAAGGATAGGTCTGCTTAAAGTTATATATATGTATATTTTCAATGTGTACAAAAGATATATCGACCTACAACTTAGGCCTGTTTCTGCAACTATGTTCTCTTTCAATAAATACAAAGTATATCGATCTACAACTATGGTATTTTTCAATATATACAAATGACAGAACGATCTACAGCTATGATCTGTTTAAATATATACAAAGGATATATCGATCTACAGCTATGTTCTTTTTCAATATATACAAATGATTGATTGGTCCACAGCTATAGTCTTTTTCAATATATACAAATGATAGATCGATCTACAACTATGTTCTTTTTCAATATATACAAATGATAGATCGATCTACAGCAATGGTCTTTTTCAATATAGAAAAAAGGATAGATCGACCTACAGCTATGGTCTTTTTCAATATATACAAAGATTATTTGAATTACTTCTCGTCATTTACTTATATGAATGTTCACATGATGCCGGTAAGTTGATGTGCATATGTCTACCGTCAAGTAGTTATCTTTTGAGCTGAATTGCATTAGTGATCGTCTGTAATATAATTGTTATTCGAGCGTGGCGGCCCGCCTAATACATATACCTAGCCATTAACACTTGACATCAGATGAATTCCTATTGAAATTATCACATTTAAAGAATGTCAGCCTAAATAATTCACTCACAAAAATGAGATATTTAGTATTATTATATATTTTCACGTAGCAAGTTGTATGATATTCAAATTAAACAAGACATATGTATTTACGTTAAGCCTAAAGGATATATACATTTTGCACGTATACCTCGCTAGCATGTAGGTTTACATATGTACATTGACTTTCCTATATTTTGATTTTTAATAAACAGTGAGACTTGTTCTACAGTACCTCTCTCATATAATATCTAAGATATGTTGCGAATGCGAATAAGTTATAAACTGAATACGAATATATATTGCACGCATTCTAGTCATGCGGATTTACCAGTCCAGGTATTCACAGGTTTATTCTTTATGTATCTATATTAAGTTTGATTATGTGGTTAGCAGTATTTGTTCCTTTTGTAAATATTTATCAGAATCTTTGTTTATGTGTCTTATTGTTCCTGTGGTGTGTGATAAATTAGCAAATTTCTTTTAAATGATATCTTTGAATTTGAGGTCCATCATAAATGAAATGATATTCAAGGAAACATTTTAGCACTTGATATTTGTAATGAGAAACCCAGATTCACATTGATTAACATATATGGTCCAAATATGGTTGATCCAGATTTTTACAAAAAAGTTCATGAACCAATAAATATTTGCAATAATTCGAATTGTATCCTATGTGGAGACTTCAACCTAGTATTAGACCCCGACATGGATACTGATAATTACATGTAAATAACACCAATGCACGTACGCAACTAAATAACATGATAGAAGAAAACAACCCGACTCATCCTTAAAGATATTTTCATCCAAACTGCAAACGCTATACATTGAGAAAGAAATCCCCTATTAAACAAGCAAGATTAGACTTCTTCTTGACTTCAGAAAACTTACTTAACATAATTGATAAAGCAAACATTTATGTTGGCTACAAATCAGACCATTCTATCATAACACTTGAACTTAGATTAAGCAATTTTGTTAAGGTAAAAGGCCTATAGAAAATTAACAATAATCTTCTATATGATCATGAGTTATGTACAAAAAATTAAGGATACAATACAAAAAAAAATAATAATAACAATATGCCTCTCCTATTTATAATAACAATATTATAAATATAACAGATTCAGAACTTATATTAAGTGTGAACGATCAACTCTTTTGGGAAACATTGCCAATGGAGATCAGGGAAATAACTATATCTCATTCATCATTTATAAAAAAGGAAAGGGATAATAGAGAAAAAAACCTTAATATATGAAATAGAAATAATTGGAAAAAAATCATGGGTATCCAATCAGGAAATATATGAAGATAAAACATGAATTAGAAAACCTTAGAAAAACTAAGATGAAGGGAAACATGATTCGAGCTAAAGTAGCATGGCTAGATAAGGGGGGAAACCATCAAGATATTTTTGTAATTTAGAAACCTATAACTACATAAGTAAAACTATTAATAAAATTGAGAAAGATGATGGCAGAGTAATAACTGATCAGAGAGAAATTTTTGAAGAAGTTCAAAATTTCTACAAATCTCTATATGCAGATCATTCGGATTCTATCGAGGATGTAAATCTGAATCATCTCTTAAACGGTTTTGACTTTGTTAAAATAAGTGACACACAGAAGGAAAAGCTAGAGGGGGAATTAACGGAAACAGAATTGCTGTTTTCTTTAAAAAATATGAAGAAATAAAAATCACCAGGTTGAGATGGTTTTACAAGTTTTTTTTTTTTTTTTTTGTTGATAAATCTTAAACATTTCATTGTGAGATAACTAAATTTAGGCTACACAAAAAGGGAATTATCTGTCACACAAAGACAGAGAAACAACTCCTGGTAAAATGATGAGAACAATAGCATTGCCAATGAAATACAGACCAATATTATTTGTAAAATCTGACAAATCATTGCCTCCATTGACTGCATAAATAATCGTCAAAGCTGAAATCCAGGTGTTATCGTCTCGGTAGGATAACTGTAGGTCCTTTATGGCTGCCATGGCGTAACTCAAACGACGAAAGTAAAAATGCAAGTATTTTTTTCAATTGGCACATATTTAGAAACGGTCAGTTCCATGGACCCGAGAAGAAAATTGCAGCAGTTGTATTGCGAAGCTAAACCCAATGAGGAATACCATAATAACAGCCTGAAGAATAAGAGAGCGGCTATAAATCGCCATCTCTCGGACATTGGGAGAGATATTGACATAGTAAATGACAAAGTTGTTAAAACATCCAACAAGACCATGGATGGACTTTTAAAACACAGAATGACACGTGAGGTAGTGCGACCAACAACACACAAAGGGATAATTAGCATATACGATTTTGAAAAAATAAAAAGGTACCTTGAGAAATCTCAATAGGTCTTTGGTTAGCGGATGGCTATCAGTCTGCCACAATTCCCTTCATTTTTGACACGCGGGGAAGAAGTCACTTCCATAAGGTTAAATAGATGGAAAATGGAAAGAGAGGTAGTATTCTTTAAGCAGCCATGGATGTTACGGAAAGTAAACGACGAATTACAGTGTTATATATATTAGCTCTCGAGGATGATATGTAGATAAATGCATATCAACAAGTCACTGATGCCCTTTAAGCCTATATTACACTAAGAAAATATCACAAATAAGCGCGGTACAAGGCTAGACAAGCGGAACAAAGAAAGGGAGAGTACAAGACTACGAATGAAACGGGCAGATAACTGAATTTCTTTATGTGAATGAAGAATTTAAACCACAGATACTTCCGCCATGTTCCTCTATACGTCTAAGAAGGCGTATCCCTGGGGATGATGGTATGTCAAGAGGATATATCCTCAAATAAGCACGTTCGCTGAGATGAATGATGAACAAACAAATGAAATTGATGATAAACCCGAACAGGTGAACTCCATAAACTAGGGTCAAGGCAGAGGTTAACACACACATATTAAGGTTTCAACAACCAGGAAAAGAATACGAAAAACCATGGACGTGGACCACAGAAAACTAAAATTATAATGTAATAATATACTAATAAAGTTATTGAAGTATATTTGTATATAGATTAAGAAATTATTGAAGGATGTACGAAGTTTCTAATTAAAATAATATAGTCTTAAATTCTTAGACTTAAATAGCTAATAAACATTTAAAATTGACACTTTAATCTCATTTCGTATAATATTGTAAACGTCATGAGGGAAAAACTACTCTATACTATTATACAAGGTTGGCTCTAGGTATTGATATACTGGCAGGGTTCCTTAATCGTGTATGTAGAATATTACGTTTTTCTTTCTCCGTAGAAATGTTAGTTTGGTATCTGGGGTAATTCTTTGTTATGTACTTTTTTTAATCAG
This sequence comes from Pecten maximus, assembly GCF_902652985.1. Classification (NCBI taxonomy): domain Eukaryota; kingdom Metazoa; phylum Mollusca; class Bivalvia; order Pectinida; family Pectinidae; genus Pecten; species Pecten maximus. Next base: position 5,060 of record NW_022980391.1, read on the forward strand.
AAAATGGTACTCTGTGTCTAATATTGAGAACCAATATATTCCTCTGTCTTATTGCAGAGGAAAAGAAGGACAGCTTAGAGATTCAAATTTATTTTTGGCGGGTTAAAGTTTTTTGCATTACGGACATTGCTTTGAGAATGATTAGCAACAAGAGGAGGGAGTAGTGTGTTGAGATGTAGTAAGGAGTAATATAATTGTGTTTTCTAAAAGAATAATTGAGTCTTCGATAGGATTGTCTCTTGACTAATGTTTCCAAGCCTCTATTTATAATTGTTCTCACCTTTCTTCGTCAGCAATGGAGCCATCGTCCCAAGCTCACAACATTATTCTAAAGTAAGTATTCTAAGAAGGATCTATATATTCTATTCAATGTTGTTCTAGTAAGGAGATATTATGTGGATATCACGGTCAAAAAGACAGTAGGTCAAACACCGTTCTGACACAAACAGTACTGCTATCAGCCTAAACTCTTATCCTCGTCTTCTGAATGTAGATATATAGACCCTTGGACATAAACACAGTAATACACTCTTTTAAGGTTCTGAGCAAAGGTCACGTTGACTAATTGCTATGTTGTTTTATTGTTTTTGTTTTGTGTCATCATGAGTCATGCGTCCTCCATCGTCAACATTGTTACATTGTCGACTTCTTTAATTAAGAACCACTGAATGGATTTCAACCAAAATTGGCACCAAGCACGCCATGGAATCTGCTTCAAGTTTGCAAACAACAACAACGGGTAAATTTGGAACATTTTAAAACATAATCTCATATACTCCAAGGGATAAAACTAAAACTTTTTAAACTTCCACAAATTTCAATCAAATCTAATGATAATAGTGTTTATTTTTACTTGATAACATATTGAGCATATATTTAAAAGCTCGTCTTACACATGGTCAAGATAAATAATAGAATATACAATATTTGGTAGAATGTATGCACACGCGAAGAAGATTTATGTATGTGTGCCAAAGGTTGTTGTATCTCCTTGAGGCTTGTAATGGGACAAAAAGGGACCAAATGTAAAAACCTTCTTTAATTGACATTTTCTCAAAACCAAGTGAAGACATTTCAATTAAACTTGGCAGAAAGCATCTTATCGGCATCCGTATACCTAAAGGTGCCTTACTGGTCAAATAGGGATTGGACAGACAAGCGGCAGAGTGTAACAATGTTATTTACTCAAAAACAGTTGTGTAAATCAAAATTAAACTTGGTAAGCTCTAAGCCTCACTGCAACCACAAGAGGTAAGCACAACATAAAGGGCTTTAAAGGCCATATAAGGGTCGCTTTAAGTTAGATTTTATGGAAATGACTATATATGAGTCATATGAGTCACTTATATGAGTATCATTGTAACAAAGGTTTAAGGTTCTACGGTTCGAAATTCAGGGGTTGGTGCACATGTTAGATGTGGCAGAATCCCCCCCCCCCCCCCCAAAAAAAAAACAGAAGAAAGAAGAATAACAAGCCTATTTCCTAGTTTGAAGCAACATGTGTTTGTTAAACTTATGATTTTTTCTTGACAGTGAAGTTTCTAGAGTCTAGATTTCCCGAATTAACATCCCCCACCCCCACCTTCAAAAATAATAATAAGTTGTTTTTTTTTTAAATCATATATTGTCGGCCTCTGTTATTATAGAGGCATATATGCAATTAAAAATAAAACCATAATACACTTGATTTGATGGTATGTGTATCCTTGGTTACAACAGTAATACACTTAGTTTGTTGGTATGTGTATCCTTGGTTACAACAGTAATACACTTAGTTTGTTGGTATGTGTATACTTGGTTATCACAACAGTAACACACTTAATATGTTGGTTTGTTTATCCTTTATTACCACATCAGTAATACAAGTAGTTTGTTGGTTTTAGTATCCTTGGTTAGCACAGCAGTAATACACTTAGTTTGTTGTTATATGTATCCTTGGCAACAACAACAGCAATACACTTAGTTTGTTGGTATGTATATCCTCGGTTACCACAACAGTAATACATTAAGTTTGTTGGTATGTGTATCCTTGGTAACAACAGTAATACAATTAGTGTGTGTATCCTCGATTATCAACAACTCGTAGCTGCATTGTTTAGTCTATATTTGTAGTATTTCGTAATTGTCCGTGGTTTTGTACACGTACTCATCATTTCTTGACAATCCTCTGTTTTGATGAGAAAAGAAAATTATTTTTTTTAGAATATATCTATATTTCTGTCGGTGAGAACCCTTCTGGAACACGTATGTATTTATCCTAAGATGTATGTATATCTTGTTTCTAATTTGTCTCGGTTCTCGAGTTCGATTCCGTTTACGTATTGGTATTTACAAAAGTCAAACAATTGAGTAGTTATATTAAAATAATTAAGTAATTATCGAGTGATACATATTAAACTTCTCTATGTCATAAAATCATTTAAGCAGTGATTGTCGTATACTGAATATAAAACTGTAGATAGAAGCGTTGCAACGTATTGTTAACAAAACACCTGTATATTACCTGTTCATCGCCACGTAGTTCACGCTTTGATATAAACGCTCTGTTGATAAAAAGGTGATCATTAATGTAACAAGTTATTGCATATGATAGGTCGATTGATAATCAATGATAAATAATAAATAAAACAAATAAATGAATAAAATACAGAAAGAGAATGACCGACGTTTCATTGATAAAGTGGCGACATCATTCAATTTGCACATTCTAGAATTAAGAGACCCAGTGGGCCTGTTTCGCTCTTTACCCCAGCATGCTTTCAGGTCTTTAGGTATCTTGGGTCTTGAGAAGAAGTCGATGGATAAATAGTTGACGACAAACGACACAGGCCGCACCAGGGCATAAGCTCACTTGGCCTTTTTATCATGAAAAACATACTAGTTATATGACTACATTGAACAAAATAACAAGTTTTCCTTCATAACAATCGTATCATAGTATTTTGTATTAGCATAAGTAACAGTATTACTGAGGATAACAGTTAAAACATTGTCTCTTTAAAAACAGCGGCACCGGTTACACAGACACATGATACTCCTATTCCATTACAAAATATCCAATATCTTCAAGATAATACACTTTCCCTGTAGTACTTAACAATTTCCCGGGCTCATTGGGAGTTTCCATTCAGTTTTCGTCTGTTAAAACCGAGAATTTGTTAAACAGCTGTATTATCAAGTTTCATAATTAACAATACTTTTCCCCCTGTATCTTTGACATCAATCTAATGTGTAATTTGGTGTCTGAAAAACTATACCAACAAGTAAATCGTCGTTACCTTTATATTCTAATACTTTACGACAGAGGTTGGAATCAGTGGTACTGAGGACGACATTCGCCATGATGAATATAACAGCGACGATAATCCAAGGTGTGACGTCATCTGATCAGGAAGTAAACAATTTACATATTTGTTATTGTTGAATGGTCATAACATATCCGTAATGTGATCGATAATTTGATTGCAAAGAACTAACTATATCGTTACTTTTCAGTAATTACCTATACGAGTGTAAAATATATTGAATAATATTGGATACAATACTATACTTGGTTCACAAACTGTCGCCGTCGTTGTGATTATGTCTGAAATATACCAAATAAATCAACATAAAAATAGATATAAAATGTCAAATAGTGTAATAAGAATTACAGGTGAACATTGCGGAATTTATCTCTTTGTTTTATTAAATTGTATCCTACCTCAATAGTTTTGTTGTGAAATCGCGTGGTGTCACCTGACAGGAGTGAACAACTAAGATAGAATACTCACGATTACACAGTAGGTTACGATAAAAAGGTCTTCTACATTTTTACATATTTGTAAAGTAATTTTGAAGGCATACTCCTTGATTATTTATTGTTAATGTTTTCAAACAGATATACTTTAATACTTACATCTTCAAAGGGATTTGTATATTGTATATGAAAACATAAATCCTAACATAATATGTTATGGTTGCTTGGTAATGTTAGGTGATATATCATAACATATCTACAAAGTATCCATACCTCCAGTATCACCTTGACCGCCTGTTGTTCCGCCTGATGAATCTGGGGAAGAAAATAATGTGAGGGAACACGTTTTGAATTTCATCATAACGTTGATATCTTTTTGACAAACACTGATTATCTTATAATGATTTTTGTTTTTGTTTTTGTATTTTCCAACATTTTTGAATATCTTTTCTCGAGAGGATTTAGAGAAAATAATAATGGAACACTGAGTTTGCCAATGCGACATAACGACATGTAGGCAACGTTACAAGTAACAGCCATCGCCACAAATGTACACTTTAGGTCTCTGAGTGAAAGTCTATGATTTAAAAAGATTAAATGAAACCTGAAGATATCGTGTAAACGACTATTTGTTGTTATTTTAGAATAGGTATTGACCACTAAAGATTATCATTCATCGGTCAAGTATTATTCAGAATTTTCAATTGATAAACTAAATAGCTCAAAAATTCAAAAACAAATCATCAAGTGCTTTTTTTCACATGTATTTGAAGCCATGTTTGACCTTTACGTCTTCTGATGGATTTATATGTTATCAGTGAGGCTGGATTAGAGCCACACACGGTTCCAGTGTACGGTTCACACATAAACGTGGTGTTGGTGTCTTCATTTGTCACATTGTAGGTAAGTGTACTGGTACGTTGGTAGTTACACCCGGACTGTATCAACCCATTATCATTCTGATTAATGTCAGCTGCAGTTAGATAGCCCTGAAAACCAGAAACCAACGTTTTATGTCATAGCATACAAGTAATAACTAAAAACTACACCTGCTCAACTATTACTACGAAACATGTTGGATCTTCACTTTATGTGAGATTAAATAAGAGATGGCTTCGACACATTCTTTAAAAAAATGCCATCGACTTGTAAAACGAAATGATAATAATAGAATAATTATATCATAAAACTTCTACAAAATTCCCTTTAATCAAAGTTATATTTTTCAATTATTTTACAATCTATATACATCGCCTCCCCTATATCTTTGGAAAAAAAAAACACATTAAAAATAAGGACATAATATTTTCCGATTACACACATGCCAAGGCACTGAAATGGTTTATAGACTTACAGTATATCCTTTGTAGGTGGCACGCTTGTAACACCATGTGTGGGTTTTTTTTACGCTTCCT
>NW_022980392.1:0-53097 GCF_902652985.1 Pecten maximus
TGTAGGTGTAATTGACTTTTTGAAGTTGTGTTGAGAAATTTTGGGGGTTTGTTGTTGGGATGTCGTTTGTGGCAGTGTTAATGGGGTGACTGACTACCTTTTTTTTGTGGGTTTTTAGGGTTTGTAGTTTTTGTGATGCCCGTTTTGTTTTTTATAATGTTGAAAGGTGGTGACGTATAGTTCGGGTTGGGTTTTTGGTAGGGGGTTTTTAAAGTAGTATATTTTGTATTTCGGGGGGATGACTTTTGTGGATATTTTGTATTTTGTTTTTGAAGCCTTGGTGGATTTTGTTTTTGTTGTGAAAACGGGTGGATTGTTTTAGGTGTGGGGACGTTGTGGTTTTAAGGGTAGGTTGTATAAAGTTTTTTGTATAATTTTTTTTATTTGGTTTTTGTTTTTTAAACTTTGTTTTTTGTGGTTAAAATTGTGCGTTTGGTTTGTTATTGTGTGAGCCTTTTGGGGGTATAATTTTTTTTGTGGGCCCCTTTTCCAAACTTTTTTTTTTATTTTTTTTTTGTGATGACCGTTTTTGATAGTTTGGTATTGTGTGTGATGCCTTTGGGGATTTAATGTTGTTTTTTTTTAGGGAAAATTTGGGACGTTTTGGTTTTTATAATGGTTTGAAAAGGGTTGTAAACCCGTTTTTTTATGTTAAAAAATTTTGTGGCTTTTTGGGGGTATATTTGGGGGCCCGTAGCGTTTTTGGGAAATTTGGGGTGGTTTTGTTGAGACGTTTGGGTTGTGGAAAATTTTGTTACGGTGATGCGTTTTTTTAATTTTAAATTTTTTTGCCCCCAAACTTTGGGGTTTGGATAAATGGAAAAGTGTTTTGAACCCCCGTTGTGGAGAGGAAGGTTTATAATTGTAAAATATTTTAAATTTGGGATGCTTTGGATTATTTTTATTGGTGAATTGTAGAATTTTTAAAAGGGTTTTGTGACTTTTTTTAAAAAGGGTTTGTGTGTTTTTTATACCTTTTTAGTTTTTAGTGGTTGAAAACCGGGAAACCTTTTTAGTGTTTATAGGTGGGGGGGTTTTTGTTTGTATTTGTTTTAAGTTTTGGTTTGGTTGATGCTTTTTTAAATTTGGGGTTGTCAATATTTTTTATTTTTTTGGTTTTTATTATATGATTTGTTTTTTTGTGTTTTTTTTTCCGGGTTTGGGTTTTTTACCCCTTGACTTTTTTTGGTATCTTTTTGATCCCCCCATGGTTGGGTAATAGGGTTTTATTTTGCCGTTGTGGTTAGTTGTGGGGTTTTATAACCCCCCTTGGGAATTATTTTAGTGGTTTAAAATTTGGATAATTTAAAAATTTTTGTGAGGCGGGGGGAAGGAAGAAAGGTTTTGTAATCTGAAAAAACCGTTTATGGTGGACGGGAAAGGAATTTGATGGAAAAAGGGGGGGGGTTTTGTGTTTTTTTGGGCGTTGGAAAGAGGGGGAAAAACTTTTTGTTTTTTTAGGTTTGGGGGGTTTTTGGGAGTTGGGGTTGGAGACTTTGACCCTAGTTGGGGTTTGAAAAAGGGGGAGAAAAGGAAGGTTTGTGGAGTCGAAAAGTACCGTTGTTGGGGGGGATATGCGAAAAGGGGGAAAAATAAAGGAAAAGGTTAAAAGGGTTAAATGGGGGGCCCCGGGGGGTTTCCGGTTAAATTATTTTCCTTTTTCCCTTTGGGGAAGGGTGATTTACCTTGGAAATGCCTCCCTTGTGGGTTTTTAACCCAAAAGGAAAAGGGGGAAAGGGGGAAAAAGGGGGGAACTTTCCTTTTCAGAAGGCAAATTCTTGCTCCCCGATAGGAAAATTAAAAGGGTGCCCGGGGTTTAAATAAAGGCGCAAAAAAAGGGGGATCTTGGGAAAAATCTGGTCCCAATTATCTTTCCCCTTAATTTTTTTATAAATTGGCAGATTTTTGGTTTTTTTAAAATTAAAAACGTGTTTTAAAATTTAATCTTTTGGTAATTTTCCCGGGTTTAAATTATGCCTGGGCCAAAATCTTGGTTTTTTTTTAAACCCCCTTTTACAAATATATTTTTTCCCCCCCCGGGGGGTTTTTTTGGGGGGTGGTAAATTATTTCCCTGTGTTTGATGTGATGTGATGTATTTTAAAGGAATAATTTATTTGTAATATATCTACATTAACAGAAACGTAAGAATGACATAGGTATACTTTAATTCGTTTAATTATATCATCAATTCCACAAATTCCATGATTATCTTAATAAACCAAGCCATACACTACACGCACAGATTTAAATTGTAGATCAGTGAATGAGATATTTGGTATACATATCCTGGTAATAAATCCCTATACACCATTCATGAACAATCTATTAACCAAATGTAACTTGAATATCTGGTATGGTTTGAAAACGCCGCTGATAACTATCATTTTTTTCGGTAATATTAAGCAGATAGTCATATGGGCGTGATACGTATAAAAGATAAGTAATATGTCAGATAATGTACCTACATGTAGGCAGGGACATACATAGATGTATACATGTGCGTCCCTGATGTACTCGGTCACTAGGTGTGCCGGTTAATTCACATTTAAATGAGAAACTATATAGAGTGTTGATAGGCATAATAGATCTAGCATGCATTTAATACGGCCAAGTACAAGAAAATGGAATAATACTAAATCAGATTACAATGCCGACCATTGAACTTTCCTATCATCTTTATGAACCCACATCCCTTAAAACGTTGTACTGCATTTTTTTCAGTAGAAATTGTGTTTAGAATGTACATAAAATATTATTACGTCTATGACAATATCAAACATCATTCAGGAAACAGGGGTGATACTAATAGATTATGTATATTCTAAATACAAAACTAAGAATGCCAGGCAATAGATTAATATAATCTATTAGCGAAGATTGCAACTTTTGTTTTGCATGCCTTTCTTTTTCATGTTTTATTAACTTTTAGACCATTTAAATCTTCCCGCGCATTAATTCGAAAATATTGTTAGAAAATAAGTATTAGCTTTGCATTTTCTATCTGTAACTACTTCCGGTTGTCTTGTCCACATTTTCTACTTGTGCAATCGGATTTGGTTTTATTGTGATTTAGGCAAATAATATGCCTCCAAAAGGCAAGAAGCAAGATGGACCAAGCAAAAAAACAGTGGAAAAGAAAAAGGAGAAAGTTATCGAAGTAAATAATTTGTCGAATACCATAAATTGTTTTGTGCGCCGAAATCCAACGTGCTCCTACCACATATTGTAGTATTGGTTGTATGGGTGTATTTAATACTTTCTGATTCAGCGATTTTTTTAAGTTTTGTGAATAACGTGATTTTTATGTGTTTAATATCTTGTCATATTTGCTATTTAATCCATTTTGAGTGTCAGATGATTAACTTTGTATAATATGTCTGACCGTTTTGTGGGTAAGTTCAACAGATCTCGTACGTTTTCGCGGCTTAATGTGGTCGCAGTGTCGTTTAATGAAACGTTCCTTTCAATGTTTTTTTTTTTAAATATATGTCAAGTCGACATGTCCATGCAAAAACGCGAATCAAAACTAATGATGGGGAGAACTAGCTTGTTAGGCCAAACAAATTTAAAGTCCGTTTAGACAAAATGAATTTACCTAAATTTGGATCATCTTCTTATAAAATTGGGCAAATTGGACAAAGTCGAAATATAATTAATGCCAGGATGCTAAGGCTTCTGATTAAATAAATATGCAATACATGTTCAGAACTTTTAAACTAAGTATCGTATTTGGTAATTAACTTGTACATTAAAACTATGTATATTTAACTTTCCTGTTGCCACTTAATGTACATAATGCTAAGGCTTCTGATTAAATAAATATGCAATACATGTTCAGAACTTTTAAACTAAGTATCGTATTTGGTAATTAACTTGTACATTAAAACTATGTATATTTAACTTTCCTGTTGCCACTTAATGTACATAAAGTTACCAGGTACTTATGGACATGATTATGACATTTTTAATCAAAATGTTACATTATAGACGAGTAAATTATTGTATTACAATTGCATGTTTAATTTGTAAAAAAAAATTATCGTATAAGGCCAAGGTCAATATTTTTTTTACAAATTAAGCATGCGATTGTAATACAATAATTTACTCGTCTATAATGTAACATTTTGATTAAAAATGTCATAATCATGTCCACAAGTACCTGTGATAGTTACAAACAAGTTGGGGTCTCCAAGGATTTTTTTAGAATTTTGTCTTAAAGTTGTATTTTATAGTTGATTACAGTAAAACTTAAGATAGTTTTGGAATTCATGATAATATGTGTATTGTATTTTGTATTTTGGAATTGTTGCCAATAATTTTTGTTGGTTTAGGTTTACTTGTACTCAAAATAGCTTTGAAGCTTGGAGTTTCCTCTGGTCCCAACACCAGATACAGAGAATTTGATAAACAGATATCTGTTGTAGGGCCATATTATACACCAGCAAAACTTTGAAATTTAGAATTTTCTGTTCTGGCATCATTTCATCATTTAGTATCCCTGAATTTATGATACAGAAAACAAAATTTCATTATGTATAACATTTTACATCCATATAATACAATAAGATCTCCTGATAATAATTGATTACCAGGTATTCCAGGGCTTTTCCACACTGGTTTGGGAAGGGGCCTTTTTGTCTCATTTTGGGAAACAATTCGTGAATCGGGAAAGATTTTTTTAGGAGTAAACTGCAAATTTTGGGAATTTGGGTTAAATATGAAATAATTTCAATTGGGAATGGGACCCATCAACGGCCCCAAAAAGCCCTAAAAAAAGCCGTGATTACAGATCAACAAAAAAAAAAAACTTAGATTTTTGACAATATCCTCGATTCACATAAATTGATCCTAAATTTAATCAAAAATTTCAGACTTTTGATGGAATCTTTTGTGACTTTGACAGAATACAATATATATAATATATACTCTAGCTGTCATTTATTTTGAAAAGTGGTTGAATCATGTTTTGAATATATAATGCCAAATAAATTAAACTTATTGTTTTGTAATCTTTCTAAACAACAGAAACAGTATGGATATCAAATCATATCATTGTTGGCATACATTTCATGTTCTCTCATGATCACCATCATTTGAAGAATGGGTCCCTTTTTAAGGATCTATTTTGGCAACTATTTTTATTTCCGGTTAGAAATGCTGGAAGATTGATACTTGGGACTAGATGTCTTTCATATAGTTTCAGATTTAGTTACCAAAACAATTTTAGTTACAGCATGCCTCAATTTGACAGTTCATTAATTAAAATTAGGGTTTAATCTTTCTATACATATTGAATATAAAAATGAGTCGACTGCATGTCTTTGGGATCCTTCTGCTGGATTTTTCCAAAAACAGTATCGTAGCATACAGACATCCTACTGCTTAAATGGTTACATTGTCATATATAAAATATATATATATATAATAGGGTCTAAGTAATAATGATGGTTCCATGTCTATATGTGATCGTTTGTGATTTACTTTTGTCTTGATAAAGGGGCAGATTGCCACGAAAACTCGACAATTTACATGTCTGTACTGTCGTTATTACTACTTGACAATATATATTGTATATATATATATGAATATATTCATTTAACTTCATTCTTTTCTAGGATAAAACATTTGGTCTGAAGAACAAGAAGGGTGCAAAGCAGCAGAAATTCATCAGTACTGTAACAAACCAGGTCAAACAAGGAAATGTCAAAACTTCTAAGGTATACATTGATGCTGACAACTGATAATTGCTTTATTAGAAGAAAATGAAATGACAGTGTAGTTAAGGTGGTTACAAAACTGCCATCAGTGTTAACTTTATCAATATTGTAAAAATATGAAATCCAAGAGAATTGGGAATATGTGGGTATATGGAGTCGTTGACCAATGCCATAAAAAACAATAAAAATCAAAGGCCGTTATTTTTTTTGAATGTCCATACTCTACTGATGGAAAAATGAAATGCAAGTTTATTTTCGATAGTTATTATGTTATATGATTCTTTAATGATGTGTTCATAGTGTGGGTTTCTCAATTATTTCATCATTACTGAATACATTTTGATGATTTTTGTTGTCCTATCACAAACAGTGTTTGCTTGAATACCATTAAAAACATGAGTACCCTACGCTGTTTGCTGATCCAAATCAGTAGCATGTGTGTCAACCCCTGGCATCAGTCACTGCTCACGCTCCTTAACATTGACCCCATTAAGGTGTTTATTGCCCTTTGAGGGATATTATTCCACTCCTGAATATGGGCCTATGTGAGTTAATTGAGTGACGTTATATTGGTACATGTATATATGTTATACTCTTTAGTTCGTCCTACAAATGCTCGATTGAGGACATATCTAGAGTGTATGGTGACCAATCAAGAAGACATCTGATTTAAATAAAACACTTTTTTTTTTTTTAAATTTCACTTATTATTTCAAGTTCTTGGTTTTGTAAACACAATCTTTATCCTTTCATTTATTTAGGCTGCAGATCCATTTCTTGACAGCAAAAAGAAAAAGGAAGAAAAGGCAAAAGAGAAAGATCTTCTGAACACGCTGTTCAGGCCTGTGCAATCAATATCTAAAGGTAACTCATCAATATGTTGTTTAGACTCATAATAGTCTGTATAGGATCCATAAAAACATTGCATCATTGAAATTGTACATCCACAAACATACTGTATTTATATGCAAAAGTGTAATAAGTTTATTCAAAGTGTATTTAAATGGAAAGAAATGTATGCTCACAAATTATATAAGCCTTCATTTTTTGCAGAATCTAGAATAGTAAACTAAAAGTTGTTCTTAAATAAGGGCTCCCCAATTTTAATACATAATTTTTACATTCGGGGAGGGGCTTATTTGAGGATAAATATAGTACTAAACTTTTACACTCGAGGAGGGGGCTTATTTGAGGATAAATACAGTACTAAACTTTTACACTAGGGGAGGGGGGCTTATTTGAGGATAAATATAGTACTAAACTTTTACACTCGGGGAGGGGGGCTTATTTGAGGATAAATACAGTACTAAACTTTACACTAGGGGAGGGGGCTTATTTGAGGATAAATACAGTACCAAACTTTTACACTAGGGGAGGGGGGCTTATTTGAGGATAAATACAGTACTAAACTTTTACACTAGGGGAGGGGGCTTATTTGAGGATAAATACATTACTGAACTTTCATGCTAGTAGAGGGGGCTTATTTAAGGATAAATACATTACTGAACTTTCACTCTTGAGAAGGCAGTTTATTTGAGGATAAAAACAGTTCCTACATTTTGCACTTGGGGATCGGAGGGGGCTTTTTTGAGGATAAATACAGTAATATTGTGATGAAATAAGATACATTTTTTAAAAATTGTATATTCTAGTTAACAATTTTGATGACAGGATATATATTTCCTTTTTCATTCTAGGTGCTGATCCCAAGTCAGTTCTCTGTGCATTTTTCAAACAAGGACAATGTTCTAAGGGAGCTAAATGTAAATTCTCTCATGACTTAACATTGGATAGGAAGGGAGAGAAAAGGAACCTCTACGAGGATTCTCGTGACGAAGGTACCTGCATTTTTGGGTTAAACCAGAGGTCACCACAGGATCCAGTGAATTTTGCTGGATATTTCTACAACATTCATCATATTTTCGTACAGCGCCATGATTCAATTCTTGTTTGAAAAAGACAATATAGTCATCTAATGAGATGTTGATGTTTCTAATTCATGCTTGCAAAAAATTTTAAACCTGAAAGTAAACTTGAGAATGCCACGTCATAATATTTTCTGACCTACAGGTATTAACTATTTAGGCTGTAGGTCGAATTCTACAGCTTTTCCAAAAATTGAAACTGACCATAGCGGACATTGACTTAAAGATTACATAAATTTTATATTAGAAGTGATATACATTTTTCAATTTTTCAATGCTGTGTGGCTTTGAAATTTTCCCGGTTTTCTCTTTGAAATGAATAATGTGTACATATAAGTTTTGCTTTTTCTATCAGATACCATGGATACTTGGGATGAAACTAAGTTGGAGGAAGTTGTTGCGAAAAAACATGGAGAAAATGAAAAAACTAAACCAAAAACTGGTATAGTGAGTATATGGTATTTGTTCCGTTTTTCAATATGGTTTAGGTTGTACCTATCGATCATATCTGTCCTTCATTTCACGTAATGAAATGTAACATTTTATTTGCCTGTTGGTCGTCATCCATCATTAAACAGTTTACATCTTTGATTTGTTCTCCGACGGAAACCCATAGACCAATTTTGAAGAAATTTACCATGGGCCTGAGGGGAGGAAAAAAAGGGGTTGGTTATATAGGAAAATCTAATTTTTGAGCATGATTTGTTTCATTGCCATTGGCAATTATACAATCTTGGTTAAAATTATCAGTAAAGGGTGGCAGTAAGCCCTGACCGACAACCCCCCCCCCCCCCAAAAATTGACCCGAGATATTTCAGAGCTCAGGTGATGGTAAGGCCCATGGGCCTCTTGTTCATTCAAATTTTTGTAGGTGTTGGATCCCTTTTCCAGTTTCTATTTATAATGATATTTGGAATTGATGTCTGTTTATATGCATATACATTTTTTTCAGATCTGTAAACATTTCCTGGAAGCTGTTGAAAATTATAAATATGGCTGGTTTTGGGAATGTCCAGCTGGTGGGAAAAATTGTCACTACAGACATTGTTTACCCCCAGGTACGTTTGAAGTTAAATGTTATATTTCTTTACCATCCACATGAACATATTGAGTATTTATATCTGAATTTAATGTCTTGTTTTACTGGAATCAGGGCTCTTAATTATAATGATTTTGTGAAATCTTTAGCTCTGTAGTTACGAGTGGCCATGTTACTCACAACAAAATGTTGGAGGATTACACAGAAACTTACAATAGATGCCTTGTAACAATCGGTAGAGTGACGTTGGACAATAAAAAAAGCGTACCAGCGGTATTTCATGTTTTTGAGTGGAGACAGTGCTGTTTTCGCACATTTCACAGGTTGATCTCATGGTTGCTATGGATGGGTAAAATTGATCTCACACAGGGAAGGGAAAGACCGCATGCTATGATGCCACTCACAATAACATAATGTCATTTTGTGTAACCACATCGTAAATCAATTTCTACGCAAATTTGAATGATGGTGCGATGAAAAACATTCATCATGTTACAATTATTTTTCTCTTTAATTACAGTATGTGAGAAAAATAATCAAACATGGGCCTGTACCGTGAACAGGGATATCTTAACCGTTGTGCTGACCAGACAAACTTTTAGGTTGAGATATCCCTGTCCATAGAACAGGCCCATGTAAGATTTTATTATTCTCAGAATCAGCATCCCATCCTAAGACATTTTGGTTTTGAAAGGTTTAATTGCTTAGCATATACATCTCACACCCTTACTATTCTGTATAATCCTGAGAGATCTATAGTGATCATAAAATGACATCATGTGTGAAATATATTTAGAATTTTTTTGCCGAATTTTGCTTTGGATTTAACCCCTCAACATCAAAGCTTTTGATGGGGTCTCTTTAAAAATTTCTTAACTTCACATATATCTAAGTGTTTTATACAAATATGTATGAAAAAAATGCATTAATTTGGCATTGAGATTTTATCTTAGAAAGTTTCTAAAACATAAAAAAAAGAGTCTCTGAAACTTTACACATTTTTCAATGGCCACTACCAGTGAGCTTTGCAGTTATTCAAGTTCAAGTTTCAGGGTCCATGTCACGGTCACTTCCTATTTTTAGCACGGGGCATCAATATGCTTGTTCTTATTGAAATTATTTCATATGAAAATCTTAACTCCTTACCATTTCGCCAATTTTCCAAAATGAAACAAAATGGCCCCATCCCAAATAATAAAAACCCTGACAGCATATATATCAAAAATTTGATACTAAGATTAGATATAAACACTAACCATACTTCGTAATAAATAATAAATAAGTTTAGGTCTCTAATATTGCCTTATTGATAATTAGTAAGAATGACAAAAACATATCATATGACAGCGACATGTTTCTTTAACACCTGCTTTTTAAATAAATTTCTTGTTTATACTTGGCATGCAGGTTTTGTGTTAAAGAGAGACAAGAAAAAGCTCGAGGATGAAGAAAAAATTTCAATAGAGGAACTGATTGAAAAAGAGGTTTGTAGGTCATTTATATATTGAAATAATACATATATCTTAATCCTGTATGAAACAAGCATTTCAATTGGCTGATGTTATTATGTTACCACATTTTGTTACAGTGCATTTATTAATACTACTGCAAGCCAACTTCATTAAATTTGTATTAAATTTTGCTTTAACGTACATTAAAAACATGTGAACATATTAAAATGGTCATTATTTTATAAAACATAAAAAGTAATGGAAAATTGATGCACATTTAATTATGCTGGTATGGAGTAGTGTAACTTCTGTACATATAAACTCAAGGGAAGCTACTCTCACACATATTTAATATGTTGTATTCATGCTTGTTTCAATTATATTTATTAACTTCATTTTTTTCACATTATGGATGCATAATACACACAAAAATGAAGTTACAATAACTTTTCATTAACTGCTTGTACTTGTATTTTTCACATTATGGACCGATACTATCAAATAAAAGTAACATATTATCAGTGGTACATTTTTAAACGAACATTAATGTTCAGTTATTGCCATCAAGAACTGGACTGAGAAATATGACCATATTTGGTAGCCACATTCACCAATACGCCATCTACTGTCTGTTTCAATGAAATATGGCTGCCCCCATTGCCTTACGCTTCAAATAATTTACTTGCAAAAACATCTTCGTTTTATGTAGTAGTTTTACCGAAAATGTTGAAATGTATTCAGTAGATGTTTTCAAGATGCATACGATTTGAGAAATGCATAACGCTAGCGAAATGTGAAGACTAAATGAACCTGAACTTTGCGAATAACTCCAGGTCAATAGGGCCTATATTTATGTAAACAAATATTGCGCAGGCGCATTCGTCTCGGGATGTTTAGAAAGTTTTGCTCTTCCGTGTTCATTCCAAAACGGCTGGCATCGGTCTGCAAATATGTCCGCGATTTACTTAAATGTGTATTATATATATTCTAGAATGTTACATCATTATCAACTAGATGAGTATTTATATAATTTAGAGAAAGAAATATATCAATAACGGCATACGAGACGATACATTGTATCATACTATATAGGTTACTGTACAGTACATGTTTGCTAGAAAGGTAGATACTAGGTGGCATTTGTGGTCAGGGTGACTGGTCATAGCGTTAACATTGTCATCGATTTCCATATTCCATTTTCCTTTGACGAAAACGACCAATAAATCAAATGCAAATGATAATATCTTGTTGCCATGTGCACGGGATTGGTTGTTGTAGGCGATACTTGGAACGTATTTACTGTTGTAAGGGAGGTAACTGCAAGATTACGGAAATCAAACGTTAAACCAATTTGATTGGTCGATTCTTCCATGACTTTGGCAATGGGTTTACAATCGAAGTGACAGATAACTACGGCAATATTCAGATGATATCAACAATAACACTTTTAGATACGTCTGGTCGGCAGTTGTCATGTTTAAAATGAACAATTATATAGCTTGTTTTTATTTCGGCAAAGTCGAGAATATTTACTGAAACGGACCACAGGTGAAGCAGACTTGGAAATACCGAAACGAAGAAAAATGGGGCTTAATTATAATATAAATTGGCATTATTTTCAGAGAATTGACCCACATATATGTTTTTCAATGCCTAATTGTATCATATGTAAATATTAGAGGTTTATGAATTTTAAATTAATTTTTCATTTGCGAATCGCGGCCCGATTGTCGTTAGAGTTGAATTACCGAAATGGCCGATAGTGGACCCAAATCGATATTTTTAAGAGAGAATGGACCCAATATAGGATCTATTAATCTTTGGTGTGTGTATAGAGACCATATGCATTTTTTTCCTTTACCTGGAAGTATTTTGAAAGAATTTGCAAAATACCGAATTCACGATCAAATTTTCGATTGTGACGAACTACTGAGACGGTGTTAAGTTCATGTTAAGTCAATCTGATTGAAATCAGCTGTTACATATGTACACTGTACACATGGCTACGTTTACTATGCAATACGCCTACGTAATTTTTTTTCAAAGACGGAAAACGGAAATCCGGATTATCTAAAAACAAATGCAAAAAGACTTGTGATATTCACTTAATTTGACATTCAGCCATTAATTATTATTTGTAGTTTTATAACTTCTGAAATAGTGTGATCGATTCTCTATATAATATCAGAGACATATATACAGATAAATTCATTTTGATAATTTGTTAATTTAGAACGTTCATCAAGTCATGATCAAGACTTGAAATTCTCGCTACACCATACTTCAAACACAGTAATCAATGAATTGATGAATTGAAAATTGAAGTTAAGCAAATGAGTTAATATTTACCTAAATAATTTTTCAATTATATATATACAACACATGTTCAGATGACTATTTGTGCCATGCTGTTACAAGATTTCAGTTACAATTCTAAAAGTCAAGCAAATGAGTTAATTAAATATTTACCTAAATAATTATTCAATATACAACACATGTTCAGATGACTATTTGTGCCATGCTGTTACAAGATTTCAGTTATAATTCTAAAATTGAATTAGTATGTAAATATATGTTATACTGTCAATATCCACAAAGCGAGTGTAGTCTACTGTACTCAGTCATGCCGGTAGATAGCGGTACATATACGTACTGCTTACATCTCGTGCTTACTTGTGTGAACTATAAATCAATAACAAAAATGGTTCATATATTTCTATATATGACTTCACAAATTATGCGGTGTCTGAAGATCTGAATGAAGTGAATAAACGATGTATTGAATTATTTTTATGAAATATTCAAGTCATAGATCATTCTTTTTTTTTAAAAATACTGATTTCAGGTCCATTTTGGTAATTCAACTATAACGGCAATTAAAATACTTCTCGTTTTTTTTAAAGCCGGAAAACCGAAATCCGGATTATCTAAAAACAAATGCAAAAAGACTTGTGATATTCACTTAATTTGATATTCAGCCGTTAATTGTTATTTGTAGTTTTATAACTTTTGATATATTGTGATTGATTCTCTATATAATATTGCTGTGGAACTTGTGTTATTTTTCAAACAAATTCATTTTAATAATTTGTTAATTTAAAATTTTCATCAAGTCATGATCAAGACTTGAAATTCTCACTACACCATACTTCAAACACGGAGTAATCAATGAATTGATAAACTGAAAATTTACCTTAAATAATTTTTTCAATATACAACACATGTTCAGATGACTATTTGTGCCATGCTGTTACAAGATTTCAGTTACAATTCTAAAATTGAATTAGTATGTAAATATATGTTATCCTGTCAATATCCACAAAGCGAGTGTAGTTTACTGTACTCAAAGTCATGCCAGTAGGTAGCGGTACATAAACTTACTGCTTACATCTAGTGCTTACTTGTGTGAACTATAAATAATAACAAAATGGTTCATATATTTCTATATTTGACTTCACAAATTATGTGGTGTCTGAAGATCTGAATGAAGTGAATAAACGATGTATTACATTATTTTTATGAAATATTCAAGTCATAGATCATTCTCTTAAAAATATTGATTTCAAGTCCATTTTGGTAATTTTACTATGACGGCAATCAGGCCTAGAATGGCGAATAAACCCCTAATATTTTACATATGATTAATTTTGACATTGGAGAACATAAAATTGTGTCAATTCTCTAAGAACTGGTAGAATGTACAGAATAGAGCTTCATAAATATATTCTCAAAATTACTAATTACCCCGGTAAATATAACATTTTACATAAACCTCCCATGACTGATGGTGAACTTAAACTTGCAAATCTCCTGTGTCATTCCAATTTTGATATGTGTAAATATATACACGTACTGTTATATATATAGTTATAGATATGGAATGCTTCACAATTTGCATACAGTTATGGAATCTAATTATAACACCCCCAAAAATGTTCTCACCACATAAAGGTGTGATTTGTGCAATTACATTGCTGCATTGTGTGGTTCAGTATGATTGGATGATCAACATTGGAAAAAGGACAATAAATAGGGAATGTGTCGTCCCATCGAATGGACTGTAATCTTTGTGATCAGGTTTGAAGTTGAAAAGAAATCTTGAAGTTTTCTTTTCCTGTTTGCTGAATTATTCAATGAAGATAGTCTTTATCTGGTTGTTATTCTTTATCACATTGTTTACAATACTGTAATTATAACAGAAGTTTATCTTCTCATATACAGATTTATTAACATCAAATGATTCCTGAACAAAAGGAGTCAGGATTTTTTGTTTTGATGTACCATAAATGCTTGAGTACAGTTTCAATAGGATACATTCCTAATTCGGGCCTTGATTAGCAGCTCTGGTTTTGGTTTTCAGTAATTCTTTATGTGTGTTTCATCATATTTAGTTGAAATACAACTATGTATGCCAAACTAACGATGGAACTAGCCTAAATTTAGTGCATATTAGAAGTTGGCATCAATAAGGTCACAGAGTCCTGGCTGTATTATAACTGATGATGCCTTCCCGAAAGAAAGAAGACATATTTTATTTTCATCGATCCAAGATAGATCAACAAACTTCCAATTTCAATTAGGACCTTACAGAAACATGCATGTGTACAATCAAATTAGAACAGCTGCAAACATTTCAAATTATTTGCAATTAATTCCTAAACCGATATCAGTAAATTTATCAACTTAAAACTAAGAAGATTACTGATTTTGCATTAAACAATAATGTTCGTTTACAGTACTTCCAGTACTTTGATTTCTTTCTGTCAATTCAATGGAAATCTTTTTTTTTTTTTTTTCCCCGAGCCCGAGATAATTTGCTGAAATTTGTCATTAAGCTTTGTAAAATAAAGTCAGTTTCAGTTCTTTATTCATTTTATGGTCCTGTTAACATACGTGGTATGCTGGTTAATGACTCGTTTTGATTGAGTCAAAAATCTTTCTTTTTATTAAAGCAATGTTCATGTGTTTTTTTTTTAGAGATCGGCGCTTGGACACAACACAACCCGAGTAACCTTGGAGACCTTCCTGGCATGGAAAGAAAGAAAGGTTTGTTGTAGTAATGTTTTGAAAAAATACTGCTCTTTAGTGTCCTTCATTGAGCTTGTTGACCTAGACATTTATTAAAGTAATCCATTCATGTTCACAGCCAGATTACAGGTATATTTTGTGAGCTATCTCTGTCTTTTTGTCCCAAATCGAAGGAAATTTTGATTGATTTTAACTTATGCATCAAGGCACAGTAAAAATAATTGTCATTCCATGATTCCAGCAAAGCACAATTTTATATGTATGCATACTTGCCAACTTTTTCAAATTCTCATGGGGGAGAAAGTGTGTGAGCGACATTTTTGACCGGAAAACACATTTCACGCACGACACATTTAGCAAACAAAAACTAAGGGGAGATTATTTGCTATTGGAAAATAAATTCCTTGCATGATCACTTAAGCTTCCTTCCCTCACTGAAAAAAAGGGGGGGGGGGGGGGGACATTTATTTATATAAGCAACAATTTTCAAAAAAATAGCTGCAAAATTACATCATTTTAAATTATTTCTGGAAATTATTTAACTCACTGTTCACTCTAAATAAAAGTATTTACTTAGATATGCTATGAAAATTATGTTGTCAGATAGATGTCAGTCAATGATCGAATGCAAATTATCACAATGATATCACTTTCTCAAGCTTTCTCTCCAGCAGTAAACTTCAAAAGAAAATACCTAAAATGTCACGATAAATATCTAGAGTACAATATAATATCTGAATGAAATTTCAAATGTTTCCTTTGGATTACAACAAAGACAATACTACAAAAAAAAAAAAAAAGGGGATGTACCAGCAGTTGTAATCACTATAGTCTTAGACTACAACTCAAGTGCTTTGTAGGTGGGGACTGATACTTAAATTCAAAGTTTTAACATGACAGTATTTAGTTTAAGAAAGTGAGTATTTGTGGACATGTTTTTGTCTTTCAAAATGTGAATTGGGAAAGTTTCTGCCAAAATAAGTCTCTGCTAATTGACACTAAGTATGCTGATGATACGGTGATTGAAACGACGTTACCTACCGGCAACCAGGCCTTCGGTCTATATGGTCGTTATTGTGAATTTATTTCCTTGTGCTAATTATCTAAAGACCAACCAGTGTTTAAATGTAGTTAACATTTCAATAAGTAATCTGTCAAATTTGATACTCCGTTGATAACATTGCCAGTGTTGTTTTCACTTTTTCTGTCCGAGATATACTGTCAAGTAGAGGTCGTTTATGCGCTTGACATCAAAGGCAGTATACGAAGCCATTTACAAGCGTTTAATCAACCATGACTGATCTGCTACAAAACCATCACCACGCGTCCTCAGCTTAATTGGTTTTAATTAATTGTTTATTTATCGGGGTATTGTCACCCTTGCAGTCAGTGAAGTGTCAGAATTTCGTTACGGTCTGTGAGCAGGTCAGTTAACTGACCAATGCCCCACACATATGTCTTTCACCAGCCAGCAAGCGTTACCTGTCATAGGCCTAAGTGAATCTAACAAGATGAATAGGGGCTCCATACGGGGTTATCAAGACATATTCTCCAAAATCGGGAGAATACACTATGTTTTATCTATACGATCGGGAGACGGGGCAGGGAGTCTGGAATCGGGAAATTCCCGACTAAATCGGGAAAGTTGGCAAGTATGTGTATGTGTTTGAAAACATTGCATAAAACATTGCTTGTCATGTCTTTCAAGAATTTTTCATTTAACTTATTTAGAAACTTCAACTTACAATTTAAAGAACATATATTACAACTACATTAACAATATTTCAATGGCTACTTGTTACATATTTGTATATGATGTGAACATTTGTATATAATGTATACATTTATATATGATGTATACATTTGTATGTAGTGTACATTTGAATATAATGTGTATGTGATGTGTACATTTGTATGTAGTGTGTACATTTGTAAATGATGTGTACATTTGTGTATCTCTGAAATTCAGCGGAAGGAAAGGATTGCTGCTGACAAGAAATCTATGGATAAGAAGAAATCAGATTTCAAATCTGGAAAAACATCTGGAGTAAGTAATGTCTTTGACATTATAAACATATTAATTTAAAAAAAAAAAGAATTACTTAACTTTTATATACCTCAATGTGTTTTCAAACGTTTTACCAAATACAGCCAGATCATTTTTGCCCAACACCCCAAGGATTTTACCCATATAACCGAAATGAGAATATTTTGGCATAAAACAGCTGGCAGAATTATCATTAACAAAATTTTGAATATTTTGACTGGTAAATTCATTCAAGATTATTTTCAATTTTCATCTTTTTACCTTTTTTATGGAGGCGTTTACGCCTGCCATATTACAATCACCTACGAGTTGTGACGTCACAATCTCTCACTTTCATTTTCGTTATGTTTCCTTTCACAGTTCATTTTGTAGTTTCTTTCGGTACATATATGATGTAGTTGAACTATATATACATTTATGAAAACTATCAAGACTACAAATAAAGTGCTATTACATGAAAAAAGGTATATTCAGTATAAATTTCTCTTCGGCGGAAGCCCGGAATTTGAGACCTCTGGTGGTAATTTCTGTAACTAGGGGTAATGATTCGCTTATAATTAGTTCCAAGTATGAGGCACGTCATTGTAGTCCGTCATTCAAAGTAGATGTGCACAGAAATGTATTAACTATGCTGATAATGTTTTGAACATTTCAGGAATTATTTTGAATAAACAATAAGAATAATGTCTTGTAAATATCTACACCTGCATCGATTTTTGCAAATCTATATTGAAAATACTGTTTGAAGGGAGATAACTGCGAGATTCTGACGTTACCTTACAGAAGGACACTTGTTTAACTACTAGAAATAAGGATGGCATAACAACCAAGCGCAAACAAATTCCTGATTTTCATAATACCCTCCAGGTTTTGGCTAACAACATTTCTTTTGTTTACAACTTGGTAGTTTGTTCACGAGATTTTATGAGATTTAGTCCGATATTTAGCGATCACGTGTTCCGTCTGTTTACGTGAGCGAGCACTCTGTCAAAATGGAAGCACGTGGACACGGGCTTCACACGAAGCATCAAAATGATGTTTGTCGCTAGAAATTAATATCTATCAACATGAATTAAAGGCAAGTTGCTTATAAAGTTTAAATCTGTTTGTTGACTCACTGAAATAAGTGTTTGTTTATTTAGGACGAAACTGTTTACGATAAGTTGTTCAAGCCTGGCCAGACCACAAAATCACAATATCTACTGCGATTATAGTCCGAATTTTCTGACGATCTTGCTATATACTATATGCAAACTTTAATCAGCTTTAAGGCGATATCAACCCCAGAACCCTTCGGATTACTGCGATAACTGATCGAAGTCCCTGTGTTTCAAATCCATGAATCGGTAGACCTACGTGATGGCGTGATGGAATTCGATCGTTTATTTTTTTAAACTAAGAAAACTCGCACATATCTGTCGTGGTGGTCATTTGTGCTGTACTTTCCCCGACAGAGACAATATACAGAATTTGGATTTCTGTGATAAGGTTTACTGCAGTAGCTACTCGCGCTCGTAATATATATGAAAATGCTAAATTATTATTGAACCAGCTTGTCTTATTTATATATTATTCAGCTCACGATTCAACCTTTTCAAATGTTTTCATGTAATATATATATACATTTGTATGCACCAAGCTGTGAAATGTTTGTATTACATAGAATATTTAAACAATACAAAGTAATTGTAGATTAACAAAATGTATACCAATTGCATTTAACCTATTAGTACAACTTTTTGTTGTTTTCATGTAATATAACTTTTTGTTGTTTTCATGTAAAATGATAAATACATGTATATCTATTGGCAATCGATATCAAATCCATATAATATAAGACTTTCTCAAATATCAATATTCCTCATAACTTTCAAAATAAATCTATATTTGCTGTTGAAATTTAATTAAAAATGTTTGATTTTCATGTCGCGAACATATCCCTTAAAATAATCATCAATCTCCTTATTGGTCTCCAGAAAGTGTGAAAATAAATGAAACTTGTTTGTCAATAATTCTATTTATTATGAATTTATGTATAACCATTTAGGTTTTTTCCAATGTTGACCTTATATATATACAAGCAACAATCTGTGGGATGTCAAATATGGAAGGCTATAGCTGTTTCAGGATAAATTGCCAAAAATGCTTATAAGTACTGTTTCTTATCACTGATAACATATATTGGGTTTTCGACTATTATGTGTTATTGCTACTTAAGTGTGAATTTTTTCGGCTTAAGTGATAATGTATTTCTTTGTACTTATGTGCAACAGACATCGCGAGAGTTTAATTCTCGTACATATAATATTGACTCCTACAAAAAGAAGTTGAGTGATCATGAGTGGTTGACCTACGAGAGGCATTTTATCAAATCTCATATTGACCATACTGATTGCTCATGATCATATTTCATCCGGCCTAGTAAACTCTAGAAAAAACATCTTAATTTATGAAAGTAGCTAACTCATTTAATGTATGTGTAAAAATTAAGTATATATATATCGTACAAAACCTCAAACTTCTAATATGGTAGATATGAAACATACATTTAGGCTGACTGCCTGATAATATAATACAATTTGTACAGAGTTTACAATCCTTTGACATTCAGCTCATAATATACACCATTATAATTTGATCTGTCGTCATGCGTCGGTCTTCTTCTTAAGACCAAGATATCGCAGAATGGTGTACAAAAGGTTCTTAAGCTGTTTTATCAAAATTGTTAATTTCATGGCCCCCTATGTGTCGCATTCTCCCTGGGGAGAGGATACATTTTACTATAGTTTATATAGGAAACTCATCACACATATTTTAGCATAATTTGTTTCATTTTCATTGGAAATTGGTTAGCACGTGGTTGGGGCAAACTTTTCTCAATGACATATTGTCAGAGAATGTCAAGGCCAACGACTTGTTATGGGTTCGAATGTCAAAAATAAAAATCTCAAATTGATTATTTTTTTCATTTCATATGAAAGAACATAGTCCACTGAAACAGAATGTGCATATTTTATTGTCATCAGATAAAAATAAGGCAGAAAGATATGGCACTTGGAAAAGAATCATAAAGCTATTTTCTCCAGCCAAAATTAAAAAATAATCCAAAATTGCAGAATAAAGGTTTCTGCTCTTTTATCTATATACACATGAAGGCTTGATGTTTGGCGCATCGATAACGTATGGCTGGCTACAAATGTTATACTTATATTTGACCTTGACCTTCATTCAAGGTCACGGGGGTCAAATGATGAAACAAATTCAAAGTTCTTTCAAAATTATTAATTTGGGTCACATTTTAAAGAATCGGCCCTTTTAAAGGTGTGTGCAATGTATCAAGGTCAAATAATCAAAATGACGCAGATATGGCACTTTTAAAAAGAAATTCCTACCAAAATGAAAAAATGACCCAAAACTGCACATACACATGAAGGCTGGATATTTGGCAAACAGATACATGTAACATGTGTGACTGGCTACAAATATTGAGTTTATCTCTCTGACCATGACCTTCATTCACATTTTAAAGAACCGGCTCTTATGAAGGTGTGTGCGAAGTTTCAAGGGCAAATTATTAAAAATGATGCAGACATGCCCTTTAAAGAATGTTTTCTTGCCAAAATTAAAAATTATCCATAAATTGCAATTCAATTGTTGGCTCAAAAGGGGTGTCCAGCAAGATTATTGAGTTGGGATCTGAATGGTTTCACAGATAAAACAAGAGGCCCAGAGGGCCTGTATCGCTCACCTGGTTTTATGAGATATGAAACAAGAATGATGCTTAAGTTAATTTGTCGCTGGTATTTCTATGTCAATATATCATAAGCATTTTATATGGGTACATGTACATTGGTTTATTGTTATTCTAAAAATGTCAATTGAGCGAAATTGACCTATTTTGGTCCCATCCTTCAGCCCCCGGGAGGTTAACCCCAACATTCGTACAATTTTGAATACCCACCCAATAACCATGCTACCATGCAAATGTAGGTTTTATACCAAATTGTGCAATTAATCCATGAAATGAAATTGACTTTGGGTACAACCCCATAGGGATTGCTACCACACCAATGTGAGTTATATCCATAACTTAGTTTCAGAGAAACCAATTGACCCCTTTTGACCCTGCCCCCCCCAGGGGTCAACCCCACCATTTTTACAATTTTGAATCCCTACCCAAAATGATGCTACCAGTCAAGTATGAGCTATATCGATTGCTTAGTTTCAGAGAAGAAGTTATTTATGTCAATTAAGCCAAATTGACCAAGAGATGAACACAATCCTGATGTAAAAATAGACCCAGGGTTCTTTCCCCACCCCAAGGGACTTATACAATCATATTGAATTGATATCAAATATGAAAGTTTTCTTCAATATTTTGCATGTAAAACGCTGTATATTTATATACAGTACCTATAGCTACTAGGCTATTATCTACATCTTGGTGGTAAATTAAAAAGCAACAAATCACAAATCACAGTTTATTGTTAATATTGACATTGGATCTATTAAAATAGATGGAATTGATATCTAATTTTAAAATAATTGTCCTTAACAAATGAGGTCTTTGTTGAAAAAAAAGTGTAATAACTTTTAAAAGCCGTCAATCTAATTTTGATATTATTCTAAGATCAAAATAGAAAGGAATAAACAATTTTGTTTACAAGATATTGAAAGACATTGCACACTTTCAACAAAAAAAGTAGCAGACACTCCCTGTATTTTCAATACATATCGTGTATTGTTATAACTTATCGAAATGCATATCATATTGTTTCGACATTTCTAATACCCAGGCCTATAAAATATAAGTTTGTTTTAAACACATAAATGCAAATTTTGAACTACTTAAATATAAAAGATGGTTTAAAGTATGAATGTTAATGACATGTACCTAAGTAGAAGTTGATTTGAAAAAATTTAAAATGTTTGACTTCTTAAGTAAAGGTTTGATTGAAATAAGAAATGTTTAACTACTTTTAGAAGTAGGTTTGAAACTTTAAGATGGTTAAAACCATTATGTATATCGGAACAGTCTAAACCATTACATTCATCAGGACTGTGAAAACCATTATGTCCGGTTGGTTTGACACACTTAAGTGGAAATGTTTAGTCATGTTGATATCAGTTTAATTTGTATTCTTGCTTTATTTCAAATATCTCCTTTTACATCTGACTAACGCCTCCTACAGTACTTTCAGTACTTTGATTTTTTTTTAAGCTCACCTTGGTCCTTTGGACCAAGGTGAGCTTATGCCATACCGTGGCGTCCGTCCGTCCGTCCGTCCGTCCGTCCGTCCGTCAACAATTGACTTATTTGACTTCTTCATAACTGCTGATCAGAATTTGAACAAATTTGGTCAGAAGCATCCCTATGGGAAGGGGACTCAAAATTGTACAAATGATTGGGCTGAACCCCTGGGGGCCTCTGGGGCGGGGCCAAAAGGGGTCAATTTGGCTATATTGATATAAACGACTTCTTCTCGGAAACCTAGCAATGGATATCGCTCATATTAGCCTGGTAGCATCACTATGGGGTGGGGATTCAAAATTGTACAAATGATGGGGCTGACCCCCCAGGGGCCTTAGGGGCAGGGTTTTCCCTGGGACCCTCAAATTTAATAAATTTAGGAGTCTTGGGACTCCAATCACAATTAATATGTAGTAAAACTCTATCAATTTTGGGAGTCCTTTAGCAATTTTAGGAGTCAAAATGCAGGTTTTTGCGAGTCAGGGAAAACCTTGCTTAGGGGTGGGGTCAAATGTGTCAATTGGGCTAGATTGATATAAACGACTTCTTCTCGGAAACCTAGCAATGGATATTGCTCATATTAGCCTGGTAACATCACTATGGGGTGGGGATTCAAAATTGTACAAATAGTTGGGCTGACCCCCCTGGGGGCTCAGGGGTGGGGCCAAAAGGGGTCAATTTTGCTAAATTCAATTAAACAACTTCTCTGAAACTTAGCAATGGATATCACTCACAATTGTGTGGTAGCATCCATATGGGGTTGCTCCAAAAGTCCATTTCATTTCATGGATTAATGCACCTTTTGACATAAAAACCTCACATTTTTAGAATTACAATAAAACCAATGTACATGTACCCATATAAAAGGCTTATGATATTGACATAGCAATACCAGCGACAAATATTCTTAAACATCATTCTTGTTTCATATGAAACCAGGTGAGCGATACAGGCCCTCTGGGCCTCTTGTTCTTTCACCCACGCTCTTTCCTTCTCATCCTATTAACAAATCTGTTTTTGCTACAGATGTACCAGTAATCAGAGAGCAGAAAACTTATAATTTACTTAAGTAGAACAAAATTAATTAGATTACTTTTTTAAGAGAATTTTTTTTTCAATAAATATTGACATACAAGTAATTGGCGAGTGAGAAGTATGTTTTTAAAGCATTAAATGTAAAAGCCATCTGAAAAATTTAATTCTCTCCTCTTTTAAGTTGAAGCAGTAGCTGTGTTGCATTTTAAAATTTTGTCTGGTTACATTTTCAGATTAGTGGGAGAGAAATGTTTGAATTCAACCCTGATTTTGTTGCTATGGATGATGACGAGGCTCAGGAGGGGACATTTGAAAGAGAAGTAGACCCCGATGTAAGTATAAGGCATCTTAATCTTAATTAGAACCTATCGTTTAAAAGATCTTACATAGCAACCCTTTAAAGTACTGTTTTCCCAAAAGACCCTCCAAGTTCACTGGGGTCTTTTAAGTTAAGTTTGTTTGCTGATACAGGATATGTAAAGATCTTCTTCATCTGACTCCAGATCATTACAATGAAATTATGTTGAAATAAAAACATGAAAAAAACTGAATAATTAACATGTTTTGTTGGATTGCAATGATCTAAAACCTACAAAAGAGAGTTTTTTTACAGCAAAATAGCAAGTCTAAAAATGCTTTTCAAAACTGTTCAGTATATACAAAATTTTGAACTATCTGAAAGCTGTTGATCAATATCTGTATCACAAGATTTTAGTAACCATAGCCGCATTTTGATTTTACTCACCAGTTTTTGGCCCTAAAGATCTTTATAGTGTTGAGGGTCATTCAAATATTTAGCTGACTGTAACTATCTGAATAATAAAGAGGTTATACGAGTCCTGATTTTTGGTCAGCAGCTTAGCTTTCTTGTTTAAAGGGCTAAATAATCTATCTTTGAAATTGAATGAGTCATATTTTTCAACCAAAATCTCACCTTCACTTCTGCAGAATAACTATCTGTTTTAAGAAAGAATGTATTTTTGTTTTTTGTATCCACT
The DNA here is from genome assembly GCF_902652985.1 of Pecten maximus. Classification (NCBI taxonomy): domain Eukaryota; kingdom Metazoa; phylum Mollusca; class Bivalvia; order Pectinida; family Pectinidae; genus Pecten; species Pecten maximus. The sequence continues at coordinate 24,493 of NW_022980392.1, forward strand.
TTAATGTTCAAGGAAGTTAGATTAGTAATAGATGAGCTACACAAGCCCATTAGACCTCTTGTGACTATAACTGACAAACAAACATGGAAGGTTTCCGAAGACATCGGAGATCATCAAAGGGCTATTCCAGGAAATCATGTATGGGACGGGGAAGGCACTTGGAAATAATGGGACCAACCTATAGAAGCGGTTTAAAATTTTTATGACCCTCCCACATATCAAATTTTTGTGAATGATAACCTGGTAAAGAAGCAATTTTAATGTAAAGAACGGCACAAACCCATCAAATACACCCAAAAACAGAATTAATTTATTTCAAACCCTACATACCCATTGATGTGATTTTAATTTTAACCCATCCCACCACATGTAACTTATTCCCCCTGTCCCGTATATGTTTTCCTGGAACAGCCTAATAGGTCATTACCTTGTTACAGTCAAACCTGTCTATAACGACCACCCAAGGGGAGGCAGAAAAACGGTCACTATAGACAGGTTGCCTTTATAGACAGGTCAAAATTATTGCACCAACCAATTTACTTGAAACTGCCATAAATAACTTGTCATTGAACAGGGCATTCAGAAGACCAGTCAGAAGTCAAATAAATGCATAAGCTTTATAAATCTGAAGGGTTTAATCTTTAATGATTTTTTGGACCCAAAGACAAAATATAACTCAAAATGGTCTTATGGATAATTTTTTTTAAATATTTTGTTCTGAAATAATGCTATATGTATATATCAAATTATCTCCCTTTCTTTCTTAAATATAGAAAAAGAATACTCAATAATTAATTAATTAATTATATTTGTGTTACTACTAATTATTTTGTGATATAGTCTTAAAACCAAAAGATTCTTTTTCTGACCCAAATTGAAATCCGGATATTTATGGCAGTTTACGACTTTTTATTATTATTGACTAATTAAAGATGGCGGCAGTATAAACGCTAGTACCGACAGCTACGATTAAGAAAGGCATTATTGGCTTTCATGTGAGTAAATCTTGTTGACAGATATGATGTCGATGTGTCTGAATTTTCCGGGGATTTTATGAGGGTCAAGAGCAGAAGATGGCTGACAGAAATCGGTCGCTATAGAAAACAAATTAGCGACCGCCGTTCCAAAATCACCGGTCGTTAGTCACATTAGACAGGTAGTCGCTATACAGAGGGTCGTTATATAGTAAAATCTCACGGGGAATCTTAAAACCGGTCGTTATAGACAGGCAGTCGTTATATACAGGGGGTCGTTAGAGCAGGTTTGACTGTATATACATGTTATTGCTGTTCAGGGTGAACAAGAGGGAGTGGTGGACCTTAACCTTGAATCTTTGGCGGGTCTGGCACAGAAGGTCGATGGCACAGGTACTGTGTCTAAAACATCTCAGAGACTTGGCAACACAAGTGGAGGTGGCGATTCCACAGCAGCTACGGCCAGCAAAGGAGACGGTAAGTTGCCTGCTATGAGGGTAATTGTAGTTGAGTCCATGCCATTCTTTACAGAGGCCAATCAAAATTTTCAATTTTCTTCAACACAAAATCAGTTAAACTTTAATTTGGATATCTGCATGTTGAATATAGCATTACATGTAGAGAGTAAATGGTTTTAAATTTGGTTTTAAAGTCATGCATAGAAAAGTTCCTCTTTTATTGAAATACATTTATATTTTTATAGTTTTCCTCTTCTCTGATGGTGGCTGCTAATAAGAACTCTCCATATGTATTGATATCCTGTTGTAGTTTTACTTTGTTGAATATACAAAACTTTGTATGGTTTTAATACACGATATATATGAAACTTTGTATGGTTTTAATACACGGTGATATACAATATACAAAACTTTGTATGGTTTTAATACACGCTGATATACGAAACTTTGTATGGTTTAAATACACGATATACGAAACTTTGTATGGTTTTAATACACGGTGATATACAATATACAAAACTTTGTATGGTTTTAATACACCATATATACGAAACTTTGTATGGTTTTAATACATGATGTTTTATGATTCACCTGTAGAAAATGAGGAAGGCAAGCTAGACCTAGCAGGAGCATTACCACCAAAACCCCCGATACCAGATACGGACGTGGCGATAGCTGCAGCAATGGCAGCAACAGTAAACGGGGATACAATAGAAATTGACGAGGATCTCTTCGATGGAGAGGATCTTGACCTGGTGGACGAAGACCTAGAAACACTGGATTTGTCCGATTAATCTGTTTTCAATAAGTTACCTCCTACTGGATAATAATTCTGCCTTGAAAAATAACAGTTACCTAAATACTGGTAGAGAATTATTCATACCTTGGAACAGTGATATATATATGTATGAATTTACTGCAAGACGATTGCGTATCGGTGATTGGAATTATTGGAATGTTTTGGGTAGAGGAGCCTGACAGAATAATATTGTCTACCCTGCAGTTCAATCTCCCTGTGAAAACATTGATCACTGCAACAATAGACAATCTGGCGGTATATTTAGATAAATTAAGAGTATCGAAGAACATTCAATGATTTGTGTCTTTTATGAACTATTCTGAAAAGTGAGAAAATGCAACGCAGTCAAAAATGGCTTTATTTATGCACATGCCCATGCTTGGCAAGTTTTCCTCTGTGCATGTAAATAGAACAATCTTTAGAAATGTCGATAGATGTGTAATTCCAGAATATATGGTTATGGGACAAAGCGTTCATTTCAATTCAAACGTTTACTGACAGTTGCTCATATGCGAATTTCATGAGACTTTTAACTGTATATGAAAATTAAGAAATACGTTTTTGGTATTTCTGGTATTGTTTCCAATATGTTTCAATTTGTATGCAATCTTACTGTCAGCAAATATCGTTTATGGTAATTATCAAAAGTTTCTTTTTTTTTGGGAAAAAAAATAGTCCCTTTTTATTTTTTTGGGTTTTTTTTAAAAAATTTCTTTAAAAAAATCAAAAAAATTTGGTTTTTAAAAAAATTTTTTAACCTTGGGAATTTTTTTTTCAAAAAGGAAAAATTTTTGTTTAACTCCTTTTTCCTTTCATAATAAAAAAGTTTTTTTTTTTTTTTTTTTTTTTTTTTTTTTTTTTTTTTTTTTTTTTTTTTTTTTTTTTTTTTTTTTTTTTTTTTTTTTTTTTTTTTTTTTTTTTTTTTTTTTTTTTTTTTTTTTTTTTTTTTTTTTTTTTTTTTTTTTTTTTTTTTTTTTTTTTTCCTGATTTAAAAAAAAAAAAAAAAAAAAAAAAAAAAAAAAAAAAAAAAAAAAAAAAAAAAAAAAAAAAAAAAAAAAAAAAAAAAAAAAAAAAAAAAAAAAAAAAAAAAAAAAAAAAAAAAAAAAAAAAAAAAAAAAAAAAAAAAAAAAAAAAAAAAAAACAAAGAATTCCTTTTGGAAAAAAGGATCAAAGTTTTTTGGGGGGGGGGGGTTTTTTTATTTAATAAGCAAAAATTTTAAAAAATGGGAAAATCCACCCAATTTTTATTTTTGGAAATTTTTTTTTCTCCCTTTCTTTTAAAAAAAAGTTTTTTTTCATAAATTTTTGTTTTTTCAATAATTATTTTTGGGGGGAAATCAAATTATAAACAAGATAACAGCCTAAATTTTTGCAAAAAATTAAAAAAAATTCCAAAATGTCCAAAATTCTGATTACAATATTTCCCCAAAGGAAGAAATTTTTTTTTTTTTTGGTTTCCAAAAAAGAAAATCAAAAAAAAAAAAAGGGGGAGGTTCCCAGCAGTTGTAAAAAAAATTAGCTTGTTTAAACCCAATTTTTATTGGGGCGATTTTAAAATTCCCAAAGGTTTTAAAAATTTAAAATTTTTTAAAAATTAAAAAAGTTAGTTTTGGGTGCAAAAGTTTTTGCTTTTTTCCCAAAGTGTTTTTAAAATTTTTCTGCCAAAATTTCAAGGTTCTTTTTTTTTTTTTTTTTTTTGGCCCAAATAACGTGTTTTGTTTTTAAAGCGAAAATAAACCGGGTTTCGGTTTTTTATATTCTTTTGGTTTAAAATTCCTGGGGAAATTTTAAAAACCCGTTTTGTTTGGGGTTCTTTAAAAAACTTTTCTTTTTTATTCCCCGGGATAAATGGAGGGGTTTTTTTTTTTTTCGGCCGGAGAAAACGCAAGAAAGGGGTCTTTATGGGAAATAAAGGGGTTTTTAGAAGTTTTAAAAAAGGGGGTTTTAATTCCCTTTGATTTTTGATCTGTTTTAAAAAAATCCCACCTTTTCACCCCTTAAGGTTTTTTAAAAGTTTATTTTGGGGTTATTTGCCCCTTTTGGTAAAATAAAGGGTTTTAAAATTTTTTTAAACTTTTTGAGAAAGGCATTAAATTGAAATAAATTTTGTCTTTCCCAGCCCAAGGAAAAGGCGTTTTAATTGTATAGGCCAATTTTTAAACCCTAAAAAGGGGTTGGGGGGGCCTTTTTTTTTAAGGGGATAAACTTTCCCCAAAATCAGGACAATCACATTTTACAAAAATCGGGGGAAAAGGGCAGGGAAAATTCCTTGGGAACCCAAATTTCCCTTGCCACAAAAAAAGGGGGGGGGTTTGGGGGAAATTTATTTTTAAAAAAATTTTAAAAAATTTCCCTAAAATTTCATTTTTAAAAATTTTCTTTTTAAATTATTTAAAATTTCACTTTCAATTTAAAAAAATATTACCAATACTATAAAATTTTTTCAGGTATTTGGTCATTTTTGAATGAATTAAATGAAAATGTTCCCTTTCTAAATTTTTAATTTTAGAGTTTAATTGAAAAATGGTTTAAATGTGAGGTGAAATTTGGAAAAAATTTAATTGGTAATTTTTAAATGTTTGTTTTTTGGGTTGCAATCTCAAAATCAAAAAAAGGGGAAGATTGCACCCTTGAACAGAATCTTGGATAAAGTCAGATTTAAAATTAAAAAACATCTGGAGATTTTAAGAAAAGTAATTTTTGTCTTTTTGGCCCTTTAAATTTTAATTTAAAAAAAAAAGCCCCCCCCCAAAATTTAACTTTTTTAAATTTTACCTAAAATGTGTTTTAAAAGGGTTTTAAAATACGCCGGTTTTTGCCCCCCCCAAAAAGGGTTTTCCCTAAAACCCGAAATGAGAATTTTTTTTGGCAATTAAAAACCAACCTGAAAGAATTTAACTTTTAAAAAAATTTTAAATTTTTTAAATTTTGGTAAACCATTAAAGATGTTTTCAATTTTCTTCTTGGGTTTACCTTTTTTTATGGGAAGGCTTTAGGGCCTTTTTGGGCCATAATTTAAATAAACCTAACGAGTTTTAAAAAAAAAAAACCCTTCCCACCAAAAAACCCCCTCACTTTTTTTAATTTTGTTTTTTTGCTTTTCACGGCAACGTTCATTTTGTAGTTTCCCTTGTCGGTACATAATAATTTTAATTGAACTATTTAAAATTTTAAAATACAAGCTTCCCCAAAAAGTCCAAATTAATTTAAAAAAGGGGGTTATAGGGGGTATAAAATTTCTCCAAAAACGGGGGAATTTAACCTTTGGGGGTTTATTAACAGGGTAAGTCGTTTAAGTCCAAGGGTTTGAGGCCGTAAAAAGGGGAAATTTGGGTCAAAAAGGGTTTTGGATGGGGAAAAATTTGCAAAAACAAATTGTTTAAAAAAATTTTTAAAAATTTTTCCAACAAAAAACCCCCTTACAATTAAAATTTGAAATTTTAAACCTTTAAAAAAATTTCAAAGCATTTTACAAAAATTTGTTTTTTGATTTTTGGGACTTTATTTTTGGAAAATTTTATGTTTTTTGAAAAAATTTAGGGAAAATTCTGAGTTTGGGGTTTTACCTATTTTTTTTTGAAAAGGACTGGCAATTTCGGGGAAAAAGGGAAAAGAGGCCTTTAAAACCCCCCAAAAATTTCCTTGTTTTAAAAATAAAGGTTTTTCCCCTAAAAACTTTTCCTTTTGAAATAAGTATTTTTTTGGGCCAGATTTTAAAATTTAAGAAAAAAAGAAATTTCCCTTAAAGCTTTTTAACCCTCTTGTTTTTTAAAACGAAAAATCGAAAAATTTTTGGAACCCCCTGGAAACCCCGGGCTTAAAAGGAAAAATAAAATTTTGGGGGGCCCAAATTAAACCTTCAAATTTAATCTTAAAAAAATTTTTGGTTATTTTTTAAAAACGGGTTTTTACCAAAAAATTTTTTAATTTTTTTTTAAATTTTTAGGGGGGGCTTTTTACGTAAGTTTTTCCCAAGTTGGAGGCAAAAAATTCCTACTTTCATTTTGAGCCCCCGAATTTTTTTTTTCTGACGATCTTTGTATTATACTTTTATGAAAATTTAAACCGCTTTTTAAACCCGGGGGGAACCCCATATAAACCCCCCGGAACCCTTTAAGCCCGTTTACCCTGCCAAATAATGACGCAAAACCAAAGGAGACACCCCTGTGTCCGTAAAAATTACCCAAGAATTTTTAAACCCTATTTTGATCCTTTTTTGGAATTTTTCGGATTTTTTTCCCTTAAAAAACCCCCAAACCCCCCCCCCCAAATTAAAAGGAAAATACTTTTGTTGGGGGATTTGGGGTTTCTGACTTTCCCCGAAAAAGGAAAATTTTAACAGGAAATTTGGTTTCTTTTAAAAAGGGACGAAAAGAAGACTACTCCCCGCCCCCAAATTTTGGAAAATTTTTTTTTAAATTTTATTTTGCCCCAGTTTTAATTTATTTTTATTCACCCACGTTCCCTTTTTTCTTCACAAGGGCCCCCTGTAAAATAAACTTTGGGGAGGGCCACCAAGGGCTTTTTAATGTTTGCGGGTTTTAAAAAATTTAAATATTTTTAAAAAAATAAAAAAATTGCATAGTTCAAAAGGTTTAAATTTGGGGTTTTTCCCTATGTAAATTTTGTTTTTTAGGAAAATTTTTTTGTTTTCCCCAAGGGGGGTTAAAATTTTGGTTTAAATTTTTTACATTGGTAAAATCTTTTGGGCAACGATATCAAAACCCTTATATAAAAGCCCCTTTTCTCAAATATCAATTTTTTCCCCCCATAATTTTAAAAAACCTATTTTGAGGGTTTAAAATTTTTTTTAAATTTAAAAAAATGTTTTGTTTTCATTTTTCCCGTTTTTTCCCCTTTTTTAAAAAAATATCAAATTTTGGGTTTCCGTTTTGGTTTCCAAAAAAACAGCGGTGCCCCTGAAAATAAAAAAATCAAATTTTTTAAAAAATTTCTTTTTTAAATTTTTAAGTTAGTTTAACCTTTGGAATTTTTTTGCTTATTTAATATATACAAGAAAACCAACGTAAAAATTTTTAAATAGGAAAACCAAAAACTGTTTAGGAAAAACCCAAAAATGTATAAATTTTTTTAATCCTGCTTTGGGGTTTCAGGCTTTTTGTGTTTTCATTAAAGTATAATTTTTTGGTTTTAAGTGAAATGTATTTCTTTGTCTTTTTGGGGAAAACAAAAATCCAATTTAAAAAATTCTCGAAATATAATTTTTCCTTTTAAAAAAAAATTATATTTGGGGGTTAAAACAAAAAAGGGGATTTTAAAATTCTCAAGCAACCCATTATTAATCTTTAAATTTTCACCCCCTTAAAAATTTTTTGGGAAAAAAAATAAATGAAATTGGTGCTAATTTCATTTAATGTTTAGGGAAAAAATTTTAAGTTTTTAATTTTACCAAAAATAAAAATTCAATAATTGGGGGGTATGAAAAAATTTTTGGGGGGTTTTGGCTGTTTGGGAAATAAACCAAAAAGTTAAAAGAGTTTCAATCCTTTAACATTGGGGTTTCCATAATTTTTTTCAACAAAAGGGTTAAATGATTGTGTTTCTTGGTTCTTTTCTAAAGACCCAAGAATATCCCGAATTTTTTGATCCCTAAAAAAAAGGTTTTAAGTTGGTTTCAAAATTTTTTTGAAATTTCTTTTGGCCCCCTTTTGGTGTCGCTTTTTTCCCTGGGGAAGTAAATTTTAAAAAAACTAAAGTTATAAATTAGGAAACTCTTTAAATTTTTTTAAAAAATTAAATTTGTTTTAAAAAATTTTCTTAAATGGTTAGGAAACCCCCCAAAGGCCGGACGCCCCGAAAATTTTTAAAATTTGTCAGAAATTTTTTAAAAGGGGAAAAAACCCAAGGGACGGGGCCCCACCCCCTTTTCCCCCCATTGGGGAAATGTTTGCGAGTTTTTGGTTTTCCCCAAACCCCCAAGAACCTTTTTAAAAAAAAAAAACCCCCCCCCTTCCCCCCCGGGGGATAAAGAACTTTTCCCCCAAAAGTTTTAAATGGAAAATTAAAACCAAATTTTTTACAAAATTTTTTTTCTTTTTCATTAAAAGTTAGCCACGGGTTGGGGCAAAAGTTTTTCATGTAAAAATTGGCGAAAGAATGGTGCAAAAAGGGGAACATTGTTATTTTTCCCCCGAAAATTCTAAAAAAAAAATTAATCAAAATTGAAAAAAAGGTTTTTTCTTTTCTTTTGGAACATTCCCATAAACAGAAGGGCAATTTTTTTGGGCATCCGGATAAAAAAGGCGGAAAATTTTCCTTTAAAAACAAAAACCGGGATCTTCCCCCAAAATTTAAAAAATAGTTAAATTTGAAAATTAAGGGTTTCTCCCCGTCTTATTATAGCCCCTTAACCCATTTTGGCCCAAAAAAAAAATTACGGCAAAAAAGAAAATTTTTAGGAAAAATTAAAAAAGGCCCCCGGGGGTCAAATATAAAAACCCCCCAAATTCAATTTCTTAAAAATTTAAAATTTTTATTTGGGTCAAAATTTTAAAAAATGGGGCCCTTTTTTTAAAGGTGTGTGGCAATGTAAAAGGGTAAAATAATAAAAATGACGCAGATATGGCATTTTTAAAAAAAAAATTTTCCTCCCAAAATAAAAAAATGCCCCCCAAAAAAGGGGCCCATTCCCCCTTTTGAAGGGCCGGGATTTTTGGAAAAAACAGATAAAAATGTAACTTTGTGTGACTGGCTAAAAATTAATTGATTTTAACCTCTAAACCTTTACCTTCTTTTCACATTTTAAGGCCCCCGGCTTTTTGAAGGTGGTGCAAAGTTTAAAGGGCCAAAATTATTAAAAAGATGCGCCCCATCCCCTTTTTAAAAAATTTTTTTCTGTCCCAAAATTAAAATTTATCCAAAAATTTCCCCCAATTTCAATGTTGGCTCAAAAGGGGGGGGTGCCCGGGAAGAGTTTTTGAGTTGGGATCGGGAATGGTTTTCACAGTTAAAAACAAGGGGCCCAAAAAGGGCCTGTATCGCTCCCCGGTTTTTTAGAGTTTAGGGAAACAAGAAGGGAGGGGCTTAAGTTAAATTTTGGCGCGGGTATTTCTATGTCAATATATCAAAAGGGGCCTTTTTATATGGGTACATGTACATTGGTTTTGTTATTCAAAAAATGTCAATTGAGCAAAATTGACCTTTTTTGGTCCCATCCTTAAAGCCCCCGGGAGGAAACCCCCCAACATTCGTCAATTTTGAATCCCCACCCAAAACCATCCCTACCATGCAAATGTAGGTTTTTCCCAAATTGTGAAATTTAAATCCATGAAAAAATTGATTTTTGGGGACAACCCCCAAGGGATTGCTACCACCCAAATGTGAGTTATATCCATAACTTATTTTCAGAAAAACCAATTGACCCCTTTTGACCCTGCCCCCCCGGGGGGTCAACCCCAAACCTTTTTTAAAATTTTTGAATCCCTACCCAAAAATGTCCCACCAGTAAAAGTATGGGTATATCGATTTTTTTAGTTTCAGGGGAAAGAAGTTTTTTATGTAAATTTAAAAACCCAAAATTTGCCCCAAGAGATGAACCCCAACCCTTTATGTAAAATAAAAACCCAGGGTTTTTCCCCACCCCCAAGGGGGATTTTATACAATCATATTGAATTGATATCAAATATGAAAGTTTTTTTCAATTTTTTGCAGTAAAACGCTGTTTTTTATTATACAGTTACCAAAGGGGCTACTAGGCTTTTTTCTACATCTTGGGGGAAAATTTAAAAACCCCAAACAAATCACAAATCCAAAAGTTTTGTTAATAATTGCATTGGATCTTTTTAAAATAGAGGGAATTGTTTATCTAATTTTAAAATAATTGTTTTAAACAAATAAAGGTCTTTTTTGAAAAAAAAGTGAAATAATTTTTAAAAAGCCGTCAATCAAATTTTAATATTTTTCTAAAAAATCAAAATTTAAAAGGAATAAAAAATTTTTTGTTTACAAGATATTGAAAGACTTCCCACTTTTAAACCCAAAAAAAATGGGCAGACCCCCCTTTGATTTTCAATCCATGATTTTGTTTTGGGTTATAACTTATCGAAATCCCAAACCCAAAATTTTTTCCCGACATTTCAAATTTCCCCAGGCCTTTATAAAAATAAGTTTTTTTTTTAAAAAACCAAAAAAAGGGAAATTTTTGAACTTACTTAAATATAAAAGAGGGGTTTTAAAGTATGAATGTTAAATGAAGTACCTTTAAGTAGAAGTTGATTTAAAAAAATTTAAAAAATTTTGGGGACTTTTTTAAGTAAAGGTTTTTTGAAATAAAATTTTTAACTATTTTTAGAAGTAGGTTTTTAAAATTTTTAAAAGGGAGGGTTTAAAAAACCCCATTATGAAATTTTGGGGAACAGTTTTAAATCCATTTACATTCACCCAGGACTGTGAAAACCATTATGTCCGGTTTGGGTTTTGGGACAAAACCTTAAGGGGAAAATTGTTTATTTCATTTGATATCATTTTAATTTGATTCTTTGGCTTTTTTTTTCAAATATCTCCTTTTAAATCTGACTAACGCCCTTTTTAACATACTTTCAGTACTTTGTTTTTTTTTTAAAGGGCTCCCCTTTGGGGCCCTTTTCCCCCCCAAAAAGGTGAGCTTTATGCCAAAACCGTGGCGTCCTTTGGTCTTCCTTCCTTGGGTCCTTTCCGTCCGTCAACAATTGACTTATTTAAATTTTTTCTTTAACGGCTGATCAAATTTGAAAAAATTTGGTCAGAAGCATCCCTATGGGAAGGACCCCCAAAATTGTCCCAAAGATTGGGCTGAACCCCGGGGGGGCCTTTCGGGGGCGGGGCCAAAAGGGGTTCAATTTGGCTATATTGAATAAACGACTTTTTCGGAAAAACCAGCAATGGATATCGTTCATATTAGCCTGGTACATCAATGGGGGGGGGATTCAAAATGTACAAATAAAAATGGGGCGGGAACCCCCCGGGGGCCCTTGGGGGCCCGGGGTTTTTTCCCTGGGGGGACCCTAAAATTTTAAAAAATTTTTAGGAGTTTTTGGGACCCCAATCAAAATTAATATGTAGTAAAACTCTTCAATTTTGGGAGCCCTTTACCCAATTTTAGGAGTCAAAATGCGGGGTTTTTGCAGTTCAGGGAAAACCGGGCCCTTAGGGGTGGGGTCAAATGTGTCAATTGGGCTAGATTGATATAAAGACTTCTTCTAGGGAAAACCAAAGCAAGGGGATATTCCCCTCATTTTGGGGCCTTTGGTAAAATCACTTTTGGGGTGGGGTTTAAAAATTGGGAAAAAATAGTTGGGCGGACCCCCCGGGGGGCTGGGGGTGGGGCCCAAAAAGGGGTAATTTTTTGCCAAATTAAATTTAAAAACAACTTCTTGAAATTCCCAAGGGAAATTATAAACTAAAATTGTGTGGTAGCATCAATAGGGGGGTTTGTTCCAAAAAGCCCATTTAAATTTTCATGGTTTAAATTTGGATTTTTTGACAAAAAAACCTCACTTTTTAAAGGAATTTAAAAAAAAAACCCCAATGAAACATGTACCCAATAAAAAGGCTTATGATATTGCCCTAGCAATACCAGCGAAAAATATTCTTAAACTTTCTTTTCTTTTTTATAGGAAAACCAAAGGTGAGCGATACAAGGCCCTTTTGGGCCTCTTTTTTCTTTAAACCCCGCTTTTTCCCTTTCTCATCCTTTTTAACAAATCTGTTTTTTGCTCCCGATTTTCCCATTTAATCAGAGAGCGGGAAAAACTTAAAATTTACTTAAGTAGAAAAAAAATTAAAAATTTATTTTTTAAAGGGAGTTTTTTTTTTTTTCCAAAAAAATTTTAAAATTTCCCAAAAATTTTTGGCGAGTGGGGAAGTATTTTTTTTAAAAGGCCTTTAAAATGTAAAAGCCACCTAAAAAATTTTAAATTCTTCCTCTTTTAAAAAGTTAAAGGCAGAAAGCTGTTTTTGCATTTTAAAATTTTTGGGTCGGGTTTACTTTTTTCAGTTTAAAGGGGGGAGAAAATTTTTGAATTCAAACCCTGATTTTTTTGGGGCTATGGATGATCGGGGCCTCAGGAGGGGAAATTTAAAAAGAGAAGTGCCCCGTGTAAGTATAAGGCATTTTAAATTTAATTAGAACCTATCTTTTAAAAAAGACCCTTACATAGAAACCCCTTTTAAAGTCTGTTTTCCCAAAGGGAACCCCCAAAAGTTAAATGGGGTTTTTTTTTAAGTTAAGTTGTTTGCTTGATACGGGAAAAATGAAAAAGATCTTTTTTCATCGGACTCCGGTTTCATTAAAATGAAATTTTTTTGAAAAAAAAACATGAAAAAAACGAAAAAATTTAAAAATGTTTTTTTGGGTTTTGCAATGATCTAAAACCTAAAAAAGAGATTTTTTTTTTACAGCAAAAAAAGGCAATTTAAAAAAATGTTTTTAAAACGTTCGTATATAAAAAAATTTTTGAACACTGAAAGCTGTTGTTCAAAAATCTGTATCCCAAGATTTTTTTAACCATGGGCCCGGCTTTTTGTTTTACTCACCAGTTTTTGGCCCTAAAGATCTTTATAGTGTTTGAGGGTATTCAAAATTTAGGTGACTGTAACTTTTTCTAAATAAAAAAAGAGGTTTTTTAGGGAGTCCTGTTTTTTGGTCCCCACCCTTAGTTTTCTTTTTTTTAAAGGGGCCTAAATTTTATTTTGGGAAATTAAAAGAGTCATATTTTTCCCCCAACCCAAAATCCACCTTCACTTTTTTGCAAAATAATTTATCGGGTTTTAAGGAAAGAATGATTTTTTTTTTTTTTGTTCCAAATTTTAATGTTAAAAAGGAATTTAGTTTAGAATAGATGACTAAAACAACCCCATTGGGCCCTCTTGTGACTTAACTGACAAACAAACAGGGAAGGGTTTTCCGAAGAAAACCGAAAATCAATCAAAGGGCTTTTCCCAAAGAAATCTTTTAAGGGGACGGGGGGAAGGCACTTGGAAAAAAATGGGGGCCCAAACCCTATAGAAGGGGTTTTAAAAAATTTTTTTAGGCCCCCTTTTTCCCACTATCAAATTTTTGTGAATGGAAACCTGGTAAAAAAGGGGCTTTTTTAAGGGAAAAAAGAAGGGCCCAACAAACCCATCAAATAAAACCCCAAAAACGAAATTAAATTTTAATTTAAAAACCCTCCCTACCCTTTGATGTGTTTTTTAAATTTTTAACCCTTCCCACCACATGTAACTTTTTCCCCCGGGTCCCGTATTTTTCCGGGAACAGCCAATAGGTCTTTCCCTTTGTTACGTCAAACCTTTATAACACCACCCAAGGGGGGGAAAAAGAGAAAACGGCCCCACTATAGACGGGTTTGGGCCTTTATAGACAGGTAAAAAATTATTCCCCACCAACCAATTTACTTGAAACTGCCTTAAAAAACTTGTCATTGAAACCGGGCTTTCAAAAGCCCAGTCAAAAATTTAAATAAAGGGCAAAAGCTTTTTTAATCTAAAGGGGTTTTAATTTTTAATGTTTTTTTTTGGAAAACCCAAAGACAAAAAAAAAACTCAAAATGGTTTTATGGAAAATTTTTTTTTAAATATTTTGTTCTGAAATAATGCTATATGTATATATCAAATTATCTCCCTTTCTTTTTTAAATATAGAAAAAGAATACTAAAAATTTAAATTAATTAATTATATTTGTGTTTTTTAATAAAATTTTTTGTGTATATTTTCTTAAAACCAAAAAATTTTTTTTTTCTGACCCAAATTGAAAACCCGGGTATTTTAAAGGCAGGTTTTCGAAATTTTATTATTATTGAAAATAATTAAAAATGGGCCCGGGAAATTAAAAAACGCTAGTCCCCGGGGGGCAGCTACGATTTTGGAAAAGGGAAATTTTTGGCTTTTAATTTAGTTTAAATTTTTGTTGAAAGATATGATGTCGATGTGTCTGAATTTTTTCCGGGGGGTTTTTTGAGGGTTTTAAAGGGAGAAAATGGCCTGACAGAAAACGGGGGCGGCTATAGAAAAAAAATTAGGGGACCGCCGTTCCAAAAAACACCCCGGGCCCCTTTTAGTCACATTAGACAGGTTTGTCCCCTATACAGAGGGGTTTCCCTTATAAGTAAAAATCTCACGGGGAAATCTTAAAACCCGGGCGGGATAGACAGGCAGGCGTTATATAAAAAGGGGGGGGGGGTTTTTTAGCAGGTTTTACTGTATATACTGTTATTGCCCGTTCAGGGGGAACCCAAAAGGGGGTGGTGGACCTTAAAATTGAAACTTTGGGGGGGTCTGGGGCCCCCAGAGGGCGAGGGGAACCCCCGGTACTTTTGTCTAAAACATCTCAGAACTTTGGCCCCAAAACAAGTGGAGGGGCGATTCCCCAGCAGGTAGGCCAGGGGAAAGGGGGAGGCCTTTTAAGTTTCCCCGGGTATGAGGGAATTTTAGTTGAGGGCCTGCCATTCTTTACAAAAGGCCCAAACAAAATTTTTTAATTTTTTTTTTCAACACAAAATCAGTTTAAAATTTAATTTGGATTCGGGGATGTTTAATAAGCATTACAGTAGAGAGTAAATGGTTTTTAAAATTTTGGTTTTTAAATTTTATGGGAAGAAAAGTTCCTCCTTTTTTTGAAATACATTTTATTTTTATAGTTTTCCTTCCCTTTTCTGATGGGGGCTGGTTTAAAAAGAATCTCCATAAAGTATTGGGGTACCGGTTTTAGTTTTACTTTGGGGTTTTTAATATACAAAACTTTTTATGGTTTTTTTTAAAACGATTATATGAAAACTTTGTATGGTTTTTTTTTTAAAACAGGTGTATACAATATACAAAACTTTTTATGGTTTTTTTTCCCCGCGATATCGAAACTTTTTTTGGTTTAAATACCCGAAAATAAGAAATTTGTATGGTTTTTTTACCGGTGATTTTAACAAAAAACAAAACTTTGTTAATGGTTTTAATACAAACCCTATAACAAAAATTTGTATGGGTTTTTAAAACATAGTTTTTTTGATTCAACCTGTAAAAATAGGAAAGGGAAGCTAGACCTAAGGGGAGCATTAAACCAACCAAAACCCCCCAACCAGATACACGTGGGGGGATTTTTGGGGTGTCAGCAATGGCCCGGGGGAAAAGTAAACGGGGGGTTTCAAAAGAAATTGACGAGGGTCTCTTGATGGGAGGGGGGATCTTGAAACCTGGTGGACGAAGACCTCGGAAAAAACTGGGTTTTTTTCCCTTAATCTGTTTTCAATAAGGACCTCTTTACTGGATAATAATTCCTTTCCTTGAAAAAAAAAACATTAAACCCAAATTTCTGTAAGAATTATTTTTACCTTGGAAAAAGTGAATAATATTTTGAATTTTTTGCCCAAAAACGATTGGAGTATCGGGGATTTGGGAAATTTTTGGAATGTTTTGGGGGTTTAAAGGGGGCCCTGACAAATAATATTGGGCTACCCTGCAGTTCCCAAACTCCCCCCTGAAAACTTGATCACTGCAACAATAGACAACTGGCCGGTATATTTTGATAAATTAAGGAAAAAAAAAAATAAACGAAAAAAATTCAATGATTTTTTTTTCTTTTATGAAATATTTGAAAAGTGAGGGAAAAAAGCAACGCAGCAAAAATGGCCTTTTTTTTATGCACATGCCCCTGGGTTGGCAAGTTTTCCCCCTGTTTCATGAAATAGAACAATCTTTTGGGAAAAGTCGAAATAGATGTGTAATTTCCCGAATAAAATGGTTAGGGGAAAAAAGGTTCATTTTAATTTCAAACGTTTTTCTGACAGTTTCCCCCTATGCGAATTTATGAGACTTTTTAACTGTATATGAAAATTAAGAAAAAACGTTTTTTGGTTTTTTCTGGGATTTTGTTGCCCAAAATGTTTAATTTGGGATGCAAAACTTTTGTCCCGCAAATTTTTAAAAAACAAACAAAGGTTTTCGAGTGGTATTAATTTTGGGGGCCTTTTCATAATCCCGGGGAAAAAAGAGGGGGAAGGTTTTGATTAATTTTTGTTTTCATTTTTTGTTCCCAAGTAAATTTGGGAGTTGTTTAGTCTTACTTTTAGGGATTTTAAATCAACTTTTAAAAAATTTTTGGGGCCCCTTAAATGTCGTTTTTCCCGTTCTGGCTCCTTCAACACCCCCTCGGGATCAGGGTCTTTTTTTTGAGGATGTTTAAAATTAGGAAAAAAAAACAAAAAAGCATGGCCCCCAAAAGTATGAAATTTTTTAAATTTTGGGGTTTGTTTTTAGATTAAGATCCAAAAAAGAAGTTAATAATGTCCCATGGCAGGGCGAAAGTTTAATCGTAAATTTTCAAATACAGTCACCTGAGGGTAAAACCCTCCGTTGATTGTTCAAATAAATGACCTTGACCTTCATTTTAAAGGGCACGGGAGGGGGGCAAATATGCTAAAAAAACTTTTAAAAGACAAATTTTCAATAACCCCAAAAGACCCAAGATCTGATATAGACCTTTTAAACATGCTTGGGTTTTAAGGGCTATCAAGATTTTGGGTTTAAAAAGAATCCAATTTACCTTGACCTTTTTAAAGGGATCAAATTCTCATTTAAAAAAGGCTTAGAAAAACCTGATTTTTTGGGCCATTTGTTGGGGTTTATAGGGGGGTTAAAACGATTGTTCAAAATGAATAAACCCTTGTCTTGACCTTCCCTGTACGGCCCAAACCCGGCCTCAAATATGCTTTAATTTTTAAACATCTTCTGGGGGACCAACACACATAGAAACGATATATTTTTTTCCTGTTTTGCAGGATATGCCCCCGGGGAGTGAACGCCTTGACCTGATTCAAAATCACAAAAAAATCTAACCAAAAAATGTCAAAATTCCCGGTCCCCTTAAGGCCCCCTGGGCCTTTGTTTTTTCCATTGGAAATAAAGTGGTTGGGTGGATGTATGTAATTTTAAACAGGCACAAAAGTGCCCGGGAAAAAGTACCCCCTTTGGTGATGGGTTTTCTATGAAGGGTGCCTTTTTAAAGTGTTGAAACCGTTTCCCCCCCCATTGGTTATGACCTTTTCAAAAAACAATTGTTTGATAACTTTTAAATATCTTTTTTAAAAATGGTATCCCCGAAGGCTATGGGATGAAACCGACTTGGTTCCCAAAGAAAATATGCTTTTTTTGAAAATATTCAATTTTATCAAATTTTGTAGGTCCTTTGGGAATTTAAAAAATGAATATTTTGAAATAACTGGGGAAATTTTTACTTGCGTACAAAACATGATGTGTGCATACTCAAAATTTTGATAATTTTTTTTTTCCATCTACAATTAAAATGAAAGTGGGATGGACATGTTTGGTTTTATAAAGCAAGCAATAATTGTATGTAATAATTGTACAAATGACACCCCCTGTAATTACAACCCGTAGGAGGGTTTAAAAATCACATTTACAAAAATTTTTATCCCTTTTTAGGACTTTTCATTTAAGATAGTCCAAACGGTTTTTTATCCCGAATTATAATTTTAAAATTAAAGCCCTACATTTTCAGATAAGGGAAAAGGGTTTTTTAAATATGGGCGGATTCAGAATAAGGGGAGTATTTTATTAGATAGATTACATGTAAATTTTTTTGGATAAAAAAGACTTTTTTTTTGGGCCCAAAAAATTTACAGGTTTAAGAAAAAGAACCAATTGGGGCAGAGTTCCAATTTTCCATCAGGTAATTGTTTAAAGTTTTTGATATACAGTAAAGAATTTTATTTCTGCCATGTTTGGGACAGGGATTTTTTGTGAGGATTCAAAGCAAAAGGGTTCGTTTCATAAAAGGGAAAATTTTGGGGAAATTGGGCCCCCCTTACTTTTCCGTTTTAATTTAGGGTTTTTTTTGTAGGTGGAAATTTTAACCCTTTTTTATTTTTGTTTTCCCGTTTTGAACTTGTGCCCATTGGAAACCCTGACTAAAAATTTGAGTATATTGGGGACACTTTTTTTCAAAATTTTTCAAATGAAAAAACCACTGCGGGATTATAAACCCGAATAAACAATTTTCCCCGGGCAGATGATGGTGTATGAATGTGATACGAGATTTGTAAACATTTCCCCGCCCGTAGGGGTTTGATTTCATACTTATCTAATAAAACATTAAGTAAGTAAATTTAAACAAATAATCAAAGAAAAAAATAGTTTAAATTTTGATGTTTAAATTCCATGAAAATTTTTATATTTTTCAAAAATTACGTGGATTTTTGTTAGCAAACGTGACCACACCCTGTTCCGCACACATTTCCCAAACTCACTTTAGCAAATTGTCGGTTTTTCGGATCCAAACAAGTTAAAAGATCCAATTAACACCAAACAAAAATTCAATTTAATAAAACCAAAAAGGGAACCCGAGATTTCATATTGGGGCATGCTGGGGCCCTGCCTTTTAGTAAGGGTCCAACTTTTTTTCAATAAATTACCTTAAACCCGCTTTTCCGGTCACAAAGGGGGAAGTTGTCCCAAAAACTTTAAAAAAGACCCTTTTCAATAACCAGAAAGGGCCCCCGGGGGAAATTTGGGGAATTGGAGGACGGAAGAGAAGGGGCCGGGTGGGGGTTACCCCCCTTTTTTTAAAAAACCCTCCCCCAAAATCCCTTTTCTTCCCCCTGGTATTTAAGGGCAAAGTTTTTTGTGAAATTGGAAAAAATTCCCGGGAATAAAGGGAAAAAAACTTTTAAAATTGGCTTAAAAACCCGAGCCATGGAAAAAAATTTGGAAAAATTTGTGATTATTGGAATAGTTTGCCTCGAAATTAAAAGGCAAGGCTTTTTTTTCCCAAATAATTTAAAACCACCCGAACAAAATTTTAAATTGAAATTAAAATTTTTGGTTGGGATTAAAAAAAGGCCCCAAATAGTGTATCCGGGAAACAAAACCAAAATTTTAAAAACCCTTAAAAAATTAATGGGAAAATAAGTTAAAAAGGGGCCCCAAATCAACCCAAAAAACCGGAACCGGGGGATAAACAAAAAAGGGTCCTAAAGGGGGCCCCAAAACCAAAAAGGAACCCCACAACGGTTTTCGGGGGGGGTTTTTTGGTTTGTTTTAGAAAGGGGAAACTTAAAAAAAGTACCCCTTTTTGTTTGGGAAAATTTAAGAAACCGGGGGAAAGGTTTTAAGGCCCAAAACGGGGCCGGGGAGTTTTTTATTAATTTTTAGGGGTTCAAAAAGCTTTTTCTCCTTCCGGGGTTGAAATAAAACAAAAATTTTGTTTTTTTGAAAAAAACGGACCTTTCGTTTTTTTTATAAAAGGTTACGTGGGGGAACTTTGTAATTCTTCCAAAATAATGGGGTTTTTGTTTTTACGGAAGATTGTTAAATGCCGGAAACTCCTTACGAATTGCTTTTAAGGTTTAAAATTTTTAATTTAAAAAATGTTTTTTAAATTTCCAAAAATCCAAAAGGTTTGTTGGGTCCCTTGCGCCATTTTTAAAATTACAAAAATTTTTTTTTTAATGACATCAAAAATTGGGAAAATTCTCGCTTAAATTGGGGTGTTTTTTTTGAAAAACCCCAAATTTTTTTTGAAATGAAAATTTTTATGTGGGAAACCCCTTTTTTTTCCCTTTTCGTTGGGGGAAAGTGTTAGAATGGTTTTAATTTTAAAAAATTATTTTTGTTTATTTCCACAAATCTTGGGGTTTTGATTTTCCCCCGGTCCGTTAATTATGAAAATAAAAAAAAATTTTTCCTAAAAAAACTTAAAAGGGGAAATTGTAAATAAAGTTCGAAATAAACTTTAAATCAAAACGGGAAAAAAAGGGAAATATGTAAAAAAACAAAAAAATCCTTTTCCAAATAAAAGTTTCATGGGAATTTCGGTTTTTTTGCCCCCTTTCCCAACAAAAATTTTTCCGTGAAAAACCCGCCTTTTTTTCTTTGGGGGAAAATTAAAAAAAAACCCCAAGTTAACGGATGGGGGACAAGGTTAAATTTTAATGGGGCTGAAGGGAAAATTATAGGCCCCAATCCTAAAAAATAAATTTCAAAGCAAAAAAATATTTAATTCCTTGAAAACGGAAAATTTAGAATTTAAATTTGGGAGGGGGGAAGAAAGAAGAAAAATTTTTAAATAACCCCCCCCCCTTCCCCCCCCCCAATCCCAAAAAAAGGAAAGTAAATTTAAAAAAACTCTTAAATCCAAGTCAGACATTCCAAAGGGCCATTTTAAAAACCCCTTTTTAAAAAAAAAAATGCAAAAATTTGGGCCTTTTAAAATTTTCTATTTTTTATTTTTAAAAAAAATTGCGAAAAAAAAAAAAAACAAAATGACAGTTAGCAAAAAAAGGGGAGGGAAAAAAGAAGGGGTTTTGGGGTTAAAAAACATTAAAGGTTTGGTTTAAAAACTTTTTTAGGGAATTTCCCCCTTTTTTAAAATATCCCCAATTTTTAAAATTGGCCCCAAGCAGTTTAAAAAGATAAAGGGATAATTAATTTACATACTTTAAGTATTTTTGATAAATGAAAAAAAGTTTCCACAAAATTTTGCCCCCCAAAATCCCTTTTCCCCCAAACACTCCGGAAAAAGAAAAAAAAAGAAAAAAAAGTTCTTGGTTTAAATTTTTTGGGCATCGCAAGCCCATTTTTTAAAAAACCCCAAATTAAAAAAAAAAAAAATTTGGGTTTGAAAAATTTTTCCCTTTTAAAAATTTGGGAAAGTGACGCCCAAAAGAACAAACCTATTTAATTATTTTAAAGTTTTGTGGTTTTAAAAAGAGTTTCCCAGGGGGAAAGAGGGTGGTTGGCTTTTTTAAAAACAAATTAATTTTGGGGGAAAGGGGTATTTTTTTAAATTTCCTCCCAGGGGATCCGGGAAAAAAACTAAAAAGTCCAAAAAAAGAAATTGAAAGTGTTTTTATTTAACCCGGGGGAACCTGTTTATAATTATTAATTACAAATTTTAAGGTGGTTTTGGATTCCCAAATTTTAAAGCATTTCAAAAAATTATCGTTTCCCTTGCTTTTAAATTTCATTTTCCGGTTATAATAGCCTGGGCCTTTTAATGTTAATTTTCGGAAATTTTTCCCCTTTTTTTTCTGCCAAACGCGGAATTCCCGGGCCCAAATTTAAATCATTGAAAATTTTATATTTTCCTTCTTTTTTTTGGGGCCCCTGGAAGGTAAAATTGGGTAAAACCCCTGAAACCCTATTAATAAGGAGGGGTGTTGGTATTTTTTTGCTTGTCTTTTAAAAAAACCTGTAAAATTAAAAACCCGCATTCCCCCCCCCCCGGCAATTTTTCCTTTTGGTTTGGTTCAAACAAAAAATAAGACCCCGGGGAATTGTCTTAAAAGTTTAAGGGGGACCTTTTTAAAAATAAGAAAATTTTTGACATCCTATCATGCCCCCCGGGGTTTGGGGTTTTTTTTAAGTTGTTGGGGAAAAGAGTTGAAATTCTTTTATGGGTTTTAATTGAAGGGCAGTAAAGACCAAAGAAACCATCCCTTTTGATTAAGTTTTGGTTTAAATTTTGGAAAAGTTTTACCTTAAAAGCTCCCTTTGGGCATTAAAAAATGGGGGGGAAAATTTTCAAAACCGATTGAAGGGGGGGGAATTCCGGGGTTCCCAAAGTTAAAGGTAAAAATGTTGGAAAAAAGCAAAAATTTTTTTTTTATTTGGAAAAATTTTTTTTATAACCAAAATTAAAATTGTTAAAAAATTGGGGGGAAAAAAAAAATTAACATTTTTAAAATGTTTTTAAAAGGGCCCCTCTAAAAGGTTTTTAAGGGTCATTTTTTTGAAAAAATTTTCTTTTTATTGTGGAAAATTTTTACTAAATGGTATTTAAGGGGGCCTCAATTCCTTTGAAAGTTTAAATGTAAATTTTCTACCTTTTAGTGATAAAAAACAATGGATTCAATTAAGGGGCCCTACAAAATTTTATTTGTAACGAAAATTGGGCCGTTTAACCTATCTTTACCCCCCCCCCGGGGGTTTGGGTATAGTTTCAAAAATTTTTTAAAAATTTAAATTTTAAAGTAAAAAAAGTTTTAAGTTTTCCGGTTTTCCGAAGGCAAAGGGGAAAGCTTTTAAAAAAGTTTTTCCTTCTTTGGAAACCCTGGCCAAATTAAATGGTTTGGTTTTTGGTGAAAGGTTTTTAAAAGGAATTTTAAAAAAAAAATTTTTTGGGGATGAAGGCAGTTGGTTTTGGCAGGAAAATGGGCAGTGGAAAGGGGGTTCATACCAAAATTGGGGGGGATCATAAGGAATTGGGAAAAAAAGGGAAAAACCCAAAAGGAAAATTTCCCCTTGGTTTTAAATATTCCAAACCCCCAAAAAAAATTCCTTTAAAAGGAAAAAACCTTAAAACCACAGGTGTTTAAGGGAGCCCCGGAAAAGAAAAACCCCAAAAAATTTTGGGAAAGTTTAATACAAAGCTTTTTAAGGCATTTTTTTACGGGGAAAATTTTCAAGCCCTGAAAAAAACTAAAAGCAAGGGTAAACCGAAAAGTTTTCCCAAAAGGAAAAGGGGAAAATTTAAGGGCCCTTTGGGTAACAAGTTTTTCAAATTTGAAAATTTGTTAAACCCCTTTGAAATGGCCAAAAAAAAAAAAAAGAAAAAAATGGAAATCCCTGACCCAGTTTGGGGCCATAAAAATGTGATTAAGGTTTTGGAAAAAAAAGTCCCAATTCAAGGGTATTTAAGTTCCCTTACGGGCCCAGGGGAAAAACTCCGACAGTACCCTTTTTGTTTTAAAAGGCCCCCACAAATTACCCAATTAAATTTCCCCCCCAAACCCCAAATTTAAATCTTACCGAGGGGAATTAAAAAAAAGTGAAAAAAAACTTTGTGAGGGAAAAATTAAAAAATAAAAAGTTTGGAAACCTCCCTTTTAAACTCAAAAGCCAATGCCTTTTAAAGGGGCTTTTGGGGATGGGTAATTTTTTTTCCCCCATTTTTTGCATATAACCCCCGAAAAAATTTAAATTGGGGGGCCCTAAAAGGGCATTTGTTAAAAAGCCGGGGTTTTATTTCCCAAACGAAATTTTTGTTGTCCCCCAAAAAGAAACATGCAAAACCATAAAAAGGGAGAAACAAAACCCTCAAATTTAAAAAAGCCTTTTAGGGGTTGGGGGGGTCTTTTTTGGCAACGGAATGAAACTAGCCTAAGTTTAACCGGGGTTAAAAAAACCCCTTACCACAATTGGGAAAAAAAACAGTTAAGGAATGAAGGTCAAGTAAATGGCATTTTTTGTTGGACCCTTTTCGCATTGGGAAAGTGGGAACCCGGGGTCGGGGGGGGTAAAAAAGGCCTACAACGAAAACCCGGGAAAAAAATTTTCCAGGGGGAAAAAGGGGAAATTGTGTCCAAAGGGATTTGCATGTTGGGGAAAAAGGAAAAAATTCCGAATCCGTTTAATCATTTAAAGGGGCAATTTTAAAACCTTTTAAAGAATAGAAAACAATGGGGTTTTGACCATTTAGGAAGTATTTTGAAAAGAAGGTAAAAGACTGACCAATTTGGGGGGTTGTGGGAAAAAAATTGGAAAAGTCAAATTCAAGAAAATTTCCAATTCCCATGGGGGACCCCCGGCCAAAAGACCCAAAGAAAGGGTAGTTTGGTTAGGGGTTTTTGGGGCGAAAGGGGGTTTTCCAAACACCTTCAACAAACAAACAGGAAAAAAGAAAAAGTTTTTAAATTTTAATCCCGGAGGATGATTAAAGGGGAAAAAGTTTTATAAAAAAATTTTTTGGGTTTTGAAAAAAGATAATTTGAAAAAAAAAATAAAAGGGAGAAAAGGGGGGGGCCTTCTGAAATTTCGGCCCCAAGGGAACCAAGGCCCCAAACCAAAGGGAACCTTTTTTTGTGGGGTGGGGAAAAAAATTTTTTCCCGGGCCTTTTTCTGAAGCAATTTCCCGAAAAAGAAAATTTTAAAACAGGGGAAAATCGCGGGGGCATTATTAAAGTAAAATTTGTAGTTTAAATTTTTCCATTTTGTGGTAAAAGAAAAAACAGTGAAAAAAATTTGGGGGGAAACTTAAACCACCCCCTTTAAAGCCAAATTAAAAGGGGGTTTTTAGGGGGCATTAAAGGGGCCCGCTTTGGAAAATTAAAGTGTATTTTTCCTTTTGTTTCAACTTAATTGGTTTTTTAAAAATAAAATGAAAAAAAACAATTTTTCCTAAACATGGAAAAAGGAAAAAGGAAAGGGTTTAGAAAAAGGATTGGAAGATAAGAGGAAAAAGTACTTGGGATGGTGGGGCTAGATTTTGGCCAATTTTCCCCCCCCCATTCATTCAATCATTGAAAAAAATGAAAGGCTTTTGTTTTGGGGGGAATTAATTTTAACAATTTTGGCAATTTTGATTTTTAATTTTGGGGACTACATTTTAAGGGTTTGGGAAAAATGAAAAAATTGGGGGTTTTTGGTTTTTTTGATAAAAGGGTTATTGGGGAAAGGGTTTTATAAACATGTACCGGCCCAATAATCTTGGATTTGGGGTTACCAATTTTCAAATCCCGGAATTTATTTCCACCAACCAAAACTTATTTACAGGGGGGAAAAGGGGGGAAAGTTTTTAAAATTTTCCCAGAACACCAAAGAGAATTTTAATGAGCCCGATTCTTATTTTAGGGGGAATCGGACAAAAAATTTTTGGAAAAAATTTTTAAAAAAACCTGCCCTTTCCAGTTTCCCTTTTTTTCCCGAAGTTTTTTCCGCCACCCCTATAATTAAAATAGTTTTCTTTACTTTATGGTATGAGGCCCCAGAATTCATCAAAACAAAAAAAATTGGGCCCCACGGAAAAAAAAAAAAAAAAATTTTTCCAATATTTTTGCCTTAAAAATTTTTTGCAAAATTTTTTATTGAAAAATATTGGAAAACCATGGGATTTATTTATCCCGAAATTTTTAAATGTGTCCCAAAAAATTTTAAAGACAAGCCCCCCCGGGGTTTTTTTTAATCAGAATATTTAAAAAGGCATTTGAATTTTTCAAAGGGGGAAAAAAATTTAAAAGTTGGAAGGGGTGGAGGTTAAAAAATTCCTTTTAAATACAAAAATTTAAATTTTTAAAAAAACAAAATTCCCTTGAAAAAAATTATTGGAAAAAACTTGGGGGAAAACCCATTTTTTTGGGTTTTGAGGGAAAAATTGGTGGGGAAAGTTTTGTGGTTTTTTTGTCCAAATTTTTGTTTGGAAAAAAACAGTTTTTTTAAAAAATTTTTGGGGAAATTTTACAAAAAGGTAATTTCCCAATAAAAATGGTTAATGGGAATTAAAGGGGTCTTTTATTAAATTTTTTGGGCAGCCAGAAAATATTTTAACCATTATTTTTGCCTTTTTGGGGCTTATAATGTTTGCCATTTAAACCCAAAAAATTTTCAAGGTTTTAATTAGCCAAACCCCAAAAAGAAAATTTAAAGGGTTTGTAAGAAAAAGTTTTTTTTTTTTTTTTTTTTTTTTTTTTTTTTTTTTTTTTTTTTTTTTTTTTTTTTTTTTTTTTTTTTTTTTTTTTTTTTTTTTTTTTTTTTTTTTTTTTTTTTTTTTTTTTTTTTTTTTTTTTTTTTTTTTTTTTTTTTTTTTTTTTTTTTTTTTTTTTTTTTTTTTTTTTTTTTTTTTTTTTTTTTTTAAAAAAAAAAAAAAAAAAAAAAAAAAAAAAAAAAAAAAAAAAAAAAAAAAAAAAAAAAAAAAAAAAAAAAAAAAAAAAAAAAAAAAAAAAAAAAAAAAAAAAAAAAAAAAAAAAAAAAAAAAAAAAAAAAAAAAAAAAAAAAAAAAAAAAAAAAAAAAAAAAAAAAAAAAAAGGGATGAAAAGGGCTTTAAACCAAGTTTTTTTTTTTTAAAAAGGGAAAAAAAAGATAAACCTTTGAACGTCAAATCAAGGTCAACCAAAAGGGGGGTAAAAAATTTAATTTTTCCTTAAAAAAAAAAAAGGGGGGGGGGAAATTTTTTTTTAACCAAACGGGTTTTTTGAACATGAGTGACACTAATCTAATGTGACGATGATGGAGGACTATGCATGAATTTGAGGAACATCCGGATACGTATCTAATGGCATGAGGCTAGATTTCAAAATCTGATCATGACATCAGTACCAACAACTGAGTGTTGACGAGGTGGAGGAAGTGATTATCCCGAGAAACAGAAGAAGACATAATGAGCAGACTTATATAGAGACAGAATCGGGACAAATACTTCGAACAACAAACTTGAACAATGAACCTGCCGATTCCAGTTCCAGTTTTGATTCCCTGCAGGACCCACTAGTCAAGGTGAGGATAGTTTGGTTGAGGCTAGTGGTCGAGGCCAGCAGCACTTCATGTCAAGCACAATGTACAGGAACAAATGAAAGTAAATTTCAATATGTGCCTTACACTACCGAGAAGAGTGTCTTTATTGATAGTATTGGAGGACCATAGGTATGTATTGACTCACGGCGAAACATTTGTTGAGACTTGTGACAAAAAGATAATTGAAAGACAAGAACAAAAGGCAGAAGGGGTCAATGGAACTCAGAATATTACAGGACATTTAGTATCAAACAAGCTCACCGAGAGATACACAGTTGGAAGGGATGAGATACAAAACGTTGACCTGGTACAGTGTCCATTCTGTAATGAACAATTCCATGATAATAATATATTGAAAAATCACTTGCAAAGTCACATGAATGCATCTGAGAAAATGTAGTGAATGTTGTGATGTATGTGCCATTTGTGTGATACAGAATTCAACAGTAAAGAAAGTTGAAGGCACACTTACAGACACACAGTTGAATGTCCAGGAGTAGAAATGGCTAATGGTTAATTTATCGGATACTTTTATTATGCTCTGTCATTTCCAGAAATATATTTAGTCGGATTATTTCTTTGTTCATTTTGTGCATATATTGTTTGATATTTAAAGCAAAAAACATGAAATTCAAGGAATTTATAATTATTGCACAATACAAAAAAAGAATTGTAGATAGAAATCTAATGTAGAAAAAGCTCGTTGACATGTATATACGTAGCCAAGTACAGACAGATGTACCAGTTCTATATCTTTTCAGATAGAAACACACTTTAAGTTTATAGTTAATATGGCATATCTGAAAATAAAGAGGAAGATTATTTAACACTTTTGCAGGATTTGATTTTGATATTTTTGGGTACTATATATATAGTGTAAGTGATGATATGAAAAAAAAAATTGTGGACCTTTGTGTTCATGACTAAGATGATTATTCGAGTATGATTTTATATTACATGTACATGTAATGTCAGATAATCTCTGATTTGCTATCTAATTTTAACAAATCTGTTTAATTCATTTCCACACAACCAGTATAATAATCATATCAACCCAGGTGTTAATAAAAAGATAATTGTTGTAACATTTATAACATATGACATTCTGTATCATTATCAAAACAGCTATATTGTGCAGTGTCATGCCTCATGTTATAAATCTTGAGTGCTGCGGTGTTAGGTCTGTTATGCATATTTCAATGGACTTATTGTGGAATACTGACTGTTCGTCACTTTTAGGAATGTTTCTTCAAATGCCTACACTTATATATATATAGTGCTTCATCTTTCCATGGATATATGTTATCATGAGTTTCTATATATAGCTACCAAAATAAGCTGCAACTCACTTGTAATAGAAGTTTTTTGCACATTTTTGATATGTTTGTGACAATTAACTTATTTCAATATCAATTTTATGTGAAAGGTCATATGGAAGATTCTCTGAATGTATAATCATGATCTCAAATGTATATATAGTGCTCCAAAAGTAATTTTACTGATTCATGCTATCCACGTAATAGTAAGGTCATTGAAATAGTGTCATGGTTTAGAATATACAGTACTGTACATGTACTTAACGTTCTTTTGAAACAAAATATTCAAAATTATCAAATTCATTGAATTATGATTTATTGCTACAGCTGTGGGGTACAGCCCAATTTGTTTTGGCTCTAGTGCCTAACTTACAATTTGTTTTGATTGGATGGTGCTAGTTAATATGATGTGTGTCTTTTGTACAATTCTTTTTGAAATGAATTCTGAATTGTTACAAAAATATCTTTTGCTAATTTTTGACAAAAAGGAATTTCCAAAATAATGTAGTCACTGGACAGCTCTAAAGGGCCTGCTAGGCCTATGGTCAATTTTTAAGTCACCCGAGACAAAGTCTCGGTTAACCTATATATTGTGATTGCCTTTTGTCCGGCGGCGTCCAGCGTACGTCCTGCGTCCTCCATCGTAAACAATTTACATTTTCAACTTCTTCTCAATTACCAACAGGCCCAGAGACCTGATATTAGGTGTGTAGTATGTTGGGATGAAGGGCTACCAAGTTTGTTCAAATAGATAACCTTGACCTTCATCCAAGGTCACAAGGGTATAAATTATCCTGTAACGAATCTTTTAACAACGTTGTCAAAAA
>NW_022980393.1:0-1355 GCF_902652985.1 Pecten maximus
TAAAAAGCACAATTTTTTGCATTAGTTTTGTTTAATTTTTCTTAAGAAAAAACCCCCCGGGGGCGCATGGGAAAAAAAATTTTTAGGATGCCGAAAAATGCATTTATGTTGATGGTTGTATTTTTATAATGGTTTATTTTCCTTGGCGCAGCGTGGTATTTTCTGAGTAATGTGTCCCTTTGAGATACTAGTGGTGCAGAAGGATATTTGATCACGTGATCTTTGAAAGCGTCACTCACTCAGAAAATTCCTGCTGGTCAAGAGGTAGGTGCCATCTTAATATTGATTCATTCCACATTTGCCAGGTTGTTTACCTTCCGGTCACAACATTTTTGATTGGTCATGCATGTCTAGTTCAAACTAATCTTCGATGATGTTTTGGTTTCATTTAAAGGCAAGGGAGGCGGCAAGTTGGACGATATGGTATCAGGGGAGTTTTCAAGAGTTGTAGCACACGTCAAACCTGATATTGTTGTTCTGCAAATAGACGGAAATGATTTGGACGATACCAGTGTTGTTTCGGCAAAAATAGCACAGGACATTATGTCTGTGGCTGGCTGACTGGCTAGTGTCTGGACATGCCGTCCGTCAAGTTTGTATTATGCAGCTTTTGCCTCGGGAAGGACGTTATATCAGGGGTACCTCATATATCTTACTACAAGTGTAGTAGGACTACGCCTATACTGCACACCTATACCCAGGTTCTGTTTGGAGTTCCGTGTAGTAATAAGGAACGCACGTTTAATATTCAATATTTTATTACAGTGAGAAAGAGACGACAAGATACAATAATAAACGAGTACACAGCCCCTAGCACACCACACCGGCTATCGAGGGGACTTGCATACACCCTACATGTATATGTATAACGTTACAGGTATAAACGAGACACACACATAGGTCAGCTAGCATGGCTTCCTCAGGACAGTACAGTACATACATTAGAAGACAACACCCACCTTACACACAGACCAGTCAAGAGGAGAATCGGAAAGAAAATGAGTCGTATCAGCTCTGGGAGCTACTATACAGACTGAAGTTATGATGATGTTGATGTTGCTGGTTTAAAGTCTCGATTTAGGTTACAACCTCTACTCGCGCTCTAGGTTAGAACATTAGTCCGGGGTGACTGTTAGGTGTTGTCAGTTGGTGCTCCCCTCCTCCTTTCTCAACGCGGGCTTGGGACCGGCTACGGCGGAGTTGACTGAAGTTATGACAGAAGACATTACGTTATATAACTAAAGTATCCAATCATATGCCGAAATAGAGATAGCCAATGAGGAGACAGTTTACATGAGAGGTTCGGAATGGAAAGTGAAAGTAGAAAGAAAGCATGACAGGTCCGTCCCTAACGA
>NW_022980394.1:0-2370 GCF_902652985.1 Pecten maximus
GTCACCACTCAGCCGCTAAATAGCGCTTTAAAATAGGCTGATAGTAAAGGGTCACGATGTTTTCATTATTACAACATTTATATATTCTGTTTTACCCGTGAAGAACCTCACTCAATCGGTAATGTCTACGTGTTTCCTACATGTCAAGAGGACCATACGCCCATTGTCAAGTGATTGATCATACTGTACAAGAAATCAATAACAAACATATGTACCTATAAGAAGATTTATACCCGGCTCGGAACAGGATTGGCCCGTGAAATTCCACCCAGACAAATGCCCTCAATGTACACAGATCAAGCACCAATATCTATAGCAAATACCTTGGACTTAGAGTACAAATGGAACAAATACCTTGGACTTAGAGTACAAATGGAACAAATACCTTGGACTTAGAGTACAAATGGAACAAATACCTTGGACTTAGAGTACAAATGGAACAAAAACATCACCTACAGTAACGCTCTAGGTGAAATTCAATCTAAAAATGAATTAACTGTGCATCGAAGACCATGCTTATAAAAACATCGTCAGTCAAAATAAGATGGAATCTTCGATCTGGGATCCAGGCCAAGCGAAAAAATAGTAACAAAACAGAAACGTTCAAAGAAGATCAGCACAATATACAAAAACAGATATCACAATATTTGTTAGATATCACAATATTTGTCAGATATCACAATATTTGTTAGATGTCACAATATTTGTTAGATATCACAATATTTGTTAGATATCACAATATTTGTTAGATATCATATTTGTCAGATATCACACTATTTTTAAGATATCATAATATTTGTTAGAAATCATAATATTTTTTAGATATCATAATATTTGCTAGATATCACAATATTTGTTAGGTATTATTATATTTGCTCAGTGGCAGACACCCTATACTGGCCAATCTTTCACACACGCAAAATACGACCTCGGTTCATATTTTACACCAATATGTAACTGTAAACTTAGAGGACGGCATGGACCTCAGGTTACACCTTTCCTCCTACACGAGAAAACACTATCACACATTACCTAATCCCCTTAATTATAATATCCATTTTAACAATAGGGCTAGATCCTAGAGAAGAATAAGAAATGGTTATAATGTTATGTTCCATCTAGTGTGACGAACTTGTAGAAGTTAATACTCGAGTATGAATCTTGTTGAACATCATGTAGAATTGTCGGCCGTACACATTTATTGTAGATCCAATATTACTGTACGTACCTGGACAGGGGTGACAAGTTGTTTATAAGCCGACCTAAATGTCACAACATCCATTTTCACAGTTAGAATGTGTAGTATTTCCTCTGATGTACACAGTGTATATTGTTTTAGAGGAGCTCGTCTGTTATTGTAATCCTAAAGCGAACACATTTATATAGTGGTAGTGTTAATGAACGTATGTCGGTAAACAGGTTTATACAGATTTACTTTCTGAAAGTTTCCACTTGTATTCTCGTCATAAATACATTTTAACCTGGAAGTCAGTAACAAGGTACTAATACTATATACCTTCATTTGTTTTATTTTGAATAGTATATGTGCAGTCGTTAAAGGTGCATGAAGTTACTAAACAATACTAACATAAAAACAATACCAACATCAATAAAATGCGGAATGATTATTACTTCATAAGTATTTTCTGACCAACAACAAAATATTGATTATTACATTGCATGAGTTGTGTGGGGAAGTTTTAGGATTAAGAATAGGTTCTGAGTGGCAGACCCTTGTCTGCTTAGTTGTAGAATGTTTCCCTTTAACAGTGGCAAGCATTAGACCGTTAAAACCCTTTCCACAATCAAAGCTTAAACCTGCTAATCCCACAGATTATTACAGCTGCCTCATAAGACGTCTAATTTTCGTAGTTTATCAAAGTAAGAAAAGAAGAATAATCAACTGCAGAATCCAAATCAATATTAAAATATTGCGTATAAAGTTATAATTTGGAAAAGATAATAACAGTTCTATTTGGCATGTTAAGTTTCAAAAATCTAATTTTGTAGAATGAAGGCATCGGCCTATGAAGTGAGCATCACCCTATATAATAGCCACGTGGAACAATCAGTACTTCAAGAAAATGATTCGGATACATATATAAAGTATCAAAGAATAACAGCTGTAGCTACACATATCTAAATCTCGCCTTTCCAATTAGGTGTACAATTTATCTTAGAACGACACAACTCCAATTAAATATAGGAATCGTCAATGAGTCTCCATTTCATATCAGATTTCATGAAACAAGCCTTGACGCGCTTGTCATCGTCCATTTTATATTTACATCTCTCCCTTCTTCAGCTAAGTTAACTCTGATTACGTTAACATTAACGTAAAGCAGTGAAAAAAGGCCTCAACGGATTAAT
>NW_022980395.1:0-2498 GCF_902652985.1 Pecten maximus
TACCAGCATACATGATATATACTGAATGATCGCCTTGTCAGGAAATTTCCTTGACTTTCTGAGCAATACTGATGGATCATGTGAAAAAGAAATCGCGGAAATAGCACTCGCTTGTAAAGTTTACCTATCGAAATTCTGAAATTACACTCCTATGGTAATAATGTTTACAGTATAGATCCTAAATCCTAAAACACAGGGATCAATTACCTAATCTACAATCAAAATATGTAACCCCGGTACAAAAGTTATATCCTATCGACTTATCTAGAAGAAAGTTTTCTTTGTACCGTTTGATAGGCCCTACATCTAGTACAGCATGGCAGAAGTCCAGGAACGACCCAAAGAGGAATTATTAGACATCAGAAAATGATGACATCAAAACAGAACCGTAATTTTAGCTCAAGATAGATAAAACGGGGCTAAATACCAACATAAATATAGATTTGCATGGAGACATTCAATAACTAAAAGCAGTAAATATTTGTAAATATCGTAAATATTCACGATAAAAAATGACATATAGTAAAGTTCACCTATAAAAAAAAATTACCTTTTGTTTTTTTGACACAAACGTAGACACAAACGTAAGTTTGAGTCTATGTCAGCGCTTTTGAGGGCTCTGGCGGATACTGCTGTTGGCCAATCTAAACGTTGCTTTACAGTAACTCCGTAATGTTATGCAGTAAATATTTGTTTAACTTCACGATAAAAAATGACATACAGTGAAGTTCAGCTATTAAAAAAATCACCTTTTGTTTTGTTTTATTTTAGAAGCTGACAGGACAATGTGGGTTTTTTTTTTGGCATTTTCGTTCGCTCTGACACAACTTCCACTGCCACTTCACAATCATATTCTATCGCAAAAAAAATAGTCCCGTGACTTACGGAGTCAAATGCAACACTGCAGTTTCGTTAGATATATGACAAAACAACAGAACATCACAAATAGATAGTTTTCAAAGTATTTAATTTAAGTATGTTCAGTCGATGATACGTAAGAATATTTTCCCGCGTTGAATGCATTAGATTTCACGCGGAATGATACAATCGACTTTTCGCTGGCGCCATATTGCTGCTTACCTGTGACCCGGAAGAAAACTCTACTAACATCACGCTGAATTTTCATCATCGACATCTAGCCTATGTGGTTTTTAGCTCACCTGCCCGAAGGGCAAGTGAGCTTATGCCGTGGCGCGGCGTCCGTCGTCCGTCCGGCCGTCCGGCCGTCCGTCCGGCGTCAACTTTCCATTCAAGCAACTTCTTCTCAATAACCAAAAGGCCTAGAGACCTAATATTGGGCCTGTAGCATGCTGGGGTGAAGGGCTACCAAGTTTGTTCAAATTAATGACCTTGACCTTCATTCAAGGTCACAGGAGTCAAAAAGGCTAAAATCTTCAAACGACTTCTTCTCAACAACCAACAGTCCCAGGGAGTTGATATTGGGTCTGTAGCATGCTGGGGTAAAGGGCTACCAAGTTTGTTCAAATGAATGACCTTGACTTTCATTCAAGGTCACAGGGGTCAAAAAGGCTAAAAAAAAATTAGACGACTTCTTCTAAATAGCCAAAAGACCCAGGGACTTGATATTGGGTCTGTAGCACAGGTCACAGGAGTCAAAAAGGCTAAAATATTCAAACGACTTCTTCTCAATAACCAACAGTCCAAGGGAGTTGATATTGGGTCTGTAGCATGCTGGGATGAAGGGCTACCAAGTTTGTTCAAATGAATGACCTTGACCTTCATTCAAGGTCACAGGAGTCAAAAAGGCTAAAATCTTTAAACGACTTCTTCTCAATAACCAAGAGTCCCAGGGACTTGATATTGGGTCTGTAGCATGCTGGGGTGAAGGGCTCCCAAGTTTGTTCAAATGAATGACCTTGACTTTCATTCAAGGTCACAGGAGTCAAAAAGGCTAAAATCTTTAAACGACTTCTTCTCAATAACCAAGAGTCTCAGGGAGTTGATATTGGGTCTGTAGCATGCTGCGGTAAAGGGCTACCAATTTTGTTCAAATGAATGACCTTGACCTTCATTCAAGGTCACAGGGGTCAAAAAGGCTAAAATCTTTAAACAACTTCTCAATAACCAAGAGTCCCAGAGACCTAATATTTGGCCTGTAGCATGCTGGGGTGAAGGGCTACCAAGTTTGTTCAAATGAATGACCTTGACCTTCATTCAAGGTCACAGGGGTCAAAAAGGCTAAAATCTTCAAAACGACTTCTTCTCAATAACCAACAGTCCCAGGGAGTTGATATTGGGTCTGTAGCATGCTGGATGAAGGGCTACATAGTTTGTTCAAATGAATGGCCTTGACCGTCATTCAAGGTCACAGGGGCCAAAAAGGGCTAAAATCTTTAAACGACCTTCTTCTCGATAACCAACAGTCCAGAGACCTAATATTTGGCCTGTAGCATGCTGGGGTAAAGAGCTACCAAGTTTGTTCAAATGAATGACCTGACTTTCATTCAAGGTCACAGGAGTCAAAAAGGCTAAAATCT
>NW_022980396.1:0-1112 GCF_902652985.1 Pecten maximus
AGGGGAATTTGGTCAATTCATAACTTCATGACTAGTAGCGATTTAAGGAGTAACCCTATTTCCCCTATTTGGCCCCGCCCCTCAGGCCCCTTGGGGTTCAGAGTAAAAATTTATACAAACTCTGTTCACCTTCTGCCAAGAATGTTCCTGACCAAATTTGGTTCAAATTCATTAATAACTTTATGACTAGTAGCGATTTAAAGGAGTAACCCTATTTCCCCTATTTGGCCCCGCCTCTCAGGTCCCTAGGGGTTCAGAGTAAAAATTTATACAAACTCTGTTCCCCTTCTGCCAAGGATGTTCCTGACCAAATTTGGTCCAAATTCATTCATAACTTTATGACTAGTAGCGATTTAAAGGATTAACCCTATTTCCCCCATTTGACCCCGCCCCTCAGGCCCCTGGGGGTTCAGAGTAAAAATTTATACAAACTCTGTTCCCCTTCTGCCAAGGATGTTCCTGGCCAAATTTGGTTCAAATTCATTCATAACTTTATGACTAGTAGCGATTTAAAGGAGTAACCCTATTTCCCCTATTTGGCCCCGCCCCTCAGGCCCCTGGGGGTTCAGTGTAAAAATTTATACAAACTCTGTTCCCTTTCTGCCAAGGATGTTCCTGACTAAATTTGGTCCAAATTTATTCATAACTTTATGACTAGTAGCGATTTAAAAAAGTAACCCTATTTGGCCCCGCCCCTCAGGCCCCTGGGGGTTCAGAGTAAAAATTTATACAAACTCTGTTCCCCTTCCCCCAAGGATGTTCCTGACCAAATTTTGTGAAAATCCATTCAATACTTTAGGACTAGTAGCAATTTAAAGAAAAAGTTGACGGACGACGGACGACAGACGACGGACGACGGACGCTGCGCCATGGCATAAGCTCACCGGCCCTTCGGGCCAGGTGAGCTAAAAACATAGTTTAATTTTCCATTTTCCTTCTTTTTTTTTTTTACAAACTTAGCAAAAAAGGTAGATTATATTTACTATCTAATGACTGCACCTTGATGAAAAGATTGAACTGTTGTCACATTTAATTCCTATTCAATTATTTGAATGTGGTTACCCTATGTCACGAAGACCAATAACATCATATAGTCATATGTTCAGACTATC
>NW_022980397.1:0-1016 GCF_902652985.1 Pecten maximus
TATTGTTTTTCGAAAAAAAGTGGAGAAAACCCCTACGTTGTATTTTATTATTTCAAGCATTATACATAATTATGCTATGTACATTGCATGTCGAATATTTATTACGGACATCATACTATGTTCATCGGGAAAACTTCATTACTTTTAATAATCAAAATATATCATATGCATGTAATATATACAACCAATATATTGAACCAATATGTAAAATGTATATGAGGTAAATAGAATGTTAGTTTTCATTGCATTCTACAACTGTAGTAAAAATACATTTTAAAAACAAATCATTGTATGCAATCACCCAATCAGAAACTACAGTGCAAAATATACAGATCATATCAGTTTTGAGAGCTTTAAATGATAATTGAAAAAAATCGTCTATTGATTAATGAAAATGTGCAGGTTATAATAAGAATATTTGACCGTGCCTTCCGTAACAACACCACTCAAGCAATCTTTAACATTGACTATAACGTGCATATTAATATTCAGTATACTCATAAGAAATTAGTTAAGCTAACATTCTAAACTTCATTTATCAATAATTAAGTAAGGAATCAGTAAGTTGATATACTATCCAGGCCAGCTCCTCTAAACATACATACACTAAACAGTATTTAAAATATGTTTTACAGTTTCGCTGTTATTTCATCTGAATAAACGTCATTTTATTGTCCCGTGTTTTGTTTACCTTCGCGTAAATTGGTGCTTCTGCACCGGAAGTATCTGCTCCCTCACTTGGGTAACTACTTCCGGTAGCATGTTTGTCCTCAGGCACGACCGACGAGCCATCTTCTAGGGTACTAGTTTCTGTCGTTTCCTCAAAAAGAGGGTTGTCACATGTATTAGATACGAGATCAATCTGCGTGGTTTTACCAGAGAAAGTCTTGCCAGGCGATGGATATATCTGATCAGTCGGTGGGTCAATGGATAACGGATGGTCGTATAAGATAATTTCCTTCATATCTCTGCCAATTGCCATAGAAATCTTGTTTTTGACCAGATGAGATGGTTTG
>NW_022980398.1:0-8901 GCF_902652985.1 Pecten maximus
TGTGGAATTAAAATTTGAATCAATTGCAATTGTACTGTCTTGTCTATTTCTATTTGTCGATATTTCATTATAATGATAGATATTATGCCTACACTTCCTCTGATGGTATATATCCTATACACACAATTCGTTTGATGGTGTATCCTATACACACAATGTGTTTTATAGTATATCCTATACACACAATGTGTTTTATAGTATATCCTATACACACAATGTGTTTTATAGTATATCCTATACACACAATTCGTTTGATGGTGTATCCTATACACATAATTCGTTTGGTGGTGTATCCTATACACACAATGTGTTTTATAGTATATCCTATACACACAATTCGTTTGATGGTGTATCCTATACACACAATTCGTTTGATGGTGTATCCTATACACATAATTCGTTTTATAGTATATCCTATACACACAATTCGTTTGATGGTGTATCCTATACACATAATTCGTTTGATGGTGTATCCTATACACATAATTCGTTTTATTGTATATATCCTATACTCACAATTTGTATAATCATATATCCTATACTCACAATTTGTTTTATTGCATATATCCTATACTCACAATTTGTTTTATTGCATATATCCTATACTCACAATTTGTATAATCATATATCCTATACTCGCAATTTGTTTTATTGCATATATCCTATACTCACAATTTGTATAATTATATATCCTATACTCACAATTTGTTTTATTGCATGTATCCTATACTCACAATTTGTTTTATTGCATGTATCCTATACTCACAATTGTTTTATTGCATATATCCTCTACTCACAATTTGTTTTATGGCATATCCTATACACACAATTCGTTTTATGGTATATCCTATACACACAATTCGTTTTATGGCATATCCTATACACACAACTCGTTTTATGGTATATCCTATACACACAGTTCGTTTTATGGTTTATCCTATACACACAATTTGTTTTATGATATATCCTATACATACAGTTCGTTTTACAATGTGTCTTATACACACAGTTTCTTTAATGGTATATACTATACAAATACAATGTAATTCGTTTTATGGTATATCTTATACACACAATTCATTTTATGCTATATATCCTATACACATAATTCGTTTTACGCTGTATCCTATACACACAGTTTGTTTATTGTATATCCTATACACAGAATTCGTTTTATTGTATATCCTATACACATAATTCGTTTTATGGTATATCCTATACACATAATTCGTTTTATTGTATATCCTATACACATAATTCGTTTTATTGTATATCCTATGCACATAATTTGTTTATTGTATATCCTATACACAGAATTCGTTTTATTGTATATCCTATACACATAATTCGTTTTATTGTATATCCTATATACATAATTCGTTATATTATATATCTTATACACATAATTTGTTTAATGTATATCCTAAACACATAGTTCGTTTTATGGTATACACACAGTTCGTTTTATGGTATACACACAGTTCAGCGGAATTTCCTGTACGTGGTGAGATGTGCCCCCAGGAAGGTCAGACCGCACATAATTCGTTATATTGTATATCCTATGCACACACTTTATTTAATGTATATCCTAAACACATAATTCATTTTATGGTATATCCTATACACACACAGTTTGTTTTATGGTATACACACAGTTCAGCGGACTTTCCTGTACGTGGTGAGATGTGCCCCCAGGAAGATCAGACCGCGGACCTTTCTGTACGCTTGTGAGATGTGTCTATAGGAAGCTCAGACCGCGGACCTTTCTGTACGCTTGTGAGATGTGTCTATAGGAAGCTCAGACCACAGACCTTTCTGTACGCTTGTGAGATGTGTCTATAGGAAGCTCAGACCGCGGACCTTTCTGTACGGTGGCGAGATGCGTTTACAGGAAGCTCAGACCACAGACCTTCCTGTACGGTGGTGAGATGTACCCCCAGAAAGCTCAGATCACGGACCTTTCTGTACGGTTGTGAGATGTGTCCCCTTGAAGCTCAGACTCCGGACCTTCCTGTACGGTGGTGAGATGTGTCCCCTTGAAGCTCAGACCACGGACCTTCCTGTACGGTGGTGAGATCTGTCCCCTCGAAGCTCAGATCACGGACCTTCCTGTACGGTAGTGAGATGTGTCCCCTTGAAGTTCAGACCACGGACCTTCCTGTACGGTGGTGAGATGTGTCCCCTCGAAGCTCAGACCACGGACCTTCCTGTACGGTGGTGAGATGTGTCCCCTCGAAGCTCAGACCACGGACCTTCCTGTACGGTGGTGAGATGTGTCCCCTCGAAGCTCAGACCACGGACCTTCCTGTACGCTTGTGAGATGTGTCTATAGGAAGCTCAGACCACGGACCTTCCTGTACGCTTGTGAGATGTGTCTATAGGAAGCTCAGACCACGGATCTTTCTGTACGGTCGTTAGATGTGTCCTCTCTGATACATACGGCGTTCCGTAAACAATGGGTAGAAAAAATGTGGTGTCAGGATAACCCTATTATATTTGTCACTCTTACCCGTTTTTTCTGTTCATATCTGTTCACATTTGTGTAAATAAGAATATTATCAAATAATCAACTTTGCTATCTTGATGAATAACTGTCGTGAAAATGAAAACTCACTTTTGTGTAGGTGTTATTACCAAAAAAATAAATTTCATCGATGAAATATTAGGTTTTATAGTAAACCCGAGGTTGATATAGCGTAATAAACAGAACATTCCTTACCTCTCTGTGGACAGCTACACTACATTCGTTAACTATTATTTCTACGAATGATACATACAGGAAGGTCGAAAAAACGTCTAAAAATGTCTAGCGATTGAAAGACTATTCCAATAAGGTCTAGTAATTATATTTCTCGTTGGAATAAATCCCGGTATGGTAAATGATTTTCAAAAAAAAAAAAAAAAATTGTAACCACCGTTCAAAACAAAGTAGTTCGTTTATGAAATTAGGGCGGACCTGGTAATTTTTTGTTGTTTCAATGACTGCATTAAGGGTCATCTAAACAGCTAATCCAGTCGAAACAGTGATATTTTAAAAGCCTTTATCATGGCAAACCTTGGGACTTGCTGTTGACATTTTATGTATTAGACTGTTTGTAAATTTTAGCAAATCATGCGATAAAAATGCATATCTTCGGGGGACTTAAATAAGTCATTTGTATCGCATATATTGCCCAAAATAGCCATGTCGTTTTGCTCACAAATATATAAAGCACAAAATAGAAGCATTGGTTTGACCAGATTTCACTTAATAATATGTCTAAACACTGCTTTTATTTTGACCTTGAAATGCAAATGGCGGTCGTGAATGATATCACACAAATATGGCATATAAGGAGGTATTTTAAACATAAAAAATGCTCTTATTATACACTATAACGAACTCTAAACATGGCAAGTGGACTGCTATTAGAAACAAAATCTTCAACCGTTTAGTTTTATCTTAAAAGGGTCCTTCTTACTATGATCAGGTGTCCTAAATATATGGTATAGGAGCATTTTTATTGGTTCAAATGCCTCCCTTTAGCCATATTTTTGTAATATTATTCACAGCCACTATTTGCATTTCAAGGTCAAAACAAAGTAATTGTTTATACGTACATAAATTAAAGTGCAGTCAAACAAATGCTCCTACCCTGTGCTATTGACACTTGTGAACATAACAGCTTGGCTATTTTTCAGGCTTGGCTATTTGGGTGACTTTGAATTATTTCACCACAAAGTAACTATATAGAAGAAACTGTTAACATCTACAGCAAATTAGTGTTGATATCAAGAAACTACACGTCTAAACAAACATTTTGGTATATTACATGGCTATTTTTGTGCATTTTTGAAAGATATTTATTCGTATTATTATGCTATATAGATGAGCCTTAATATCTGCAGGTCCGTCAAGATATATGCCCGAAATATTTCATTTAAAAAACAGACGAACCAGTTCGTCCGCATTAAACCGAACAAGCCCTTGACGATACATCGACTGTGGAACGGAAGTAGGCTTTTATTGGTCGACAATTATAGTTATTGTTTACAGAGCAATCAGATTGCCTCTTGCATACTGCTGTAAGATACACACTGTACTTCCGTTGCACAGTCGGTACATCATCGGCTATTATGGCCATTTGATCCATTTTCTCATCTTTAAATCATTGTAACACGACAAAATAG
Organism: Pecten maximus; assembly: GCF_902652985.1. Taxonomy (NCBI): domain Eukaryota; kingdom Metazoa; phylum Mollusca; class Bivalvia; order Pectinida; family Pectinidae; genus Pecten; species Pecten maximus. Next base: position 4,171 of record NW_022980398.1, read on the forward strand.
TTCCTGAAATGTTCACAACATTATCAGCAGAATTAATACACTTTTTAGCTACAGAATTCATGAAATGTATGGGACATCATGTAGCTGTTTACTCCTTATGGGAAGCGTCGGTTATCCTAGGGACACCATACAACTATTTCCTCCTTCTAGGACTTGTCAGTGATGTTAGTGACATCATACAGTTGTTTCCTCCTTCTACGACTCGTCAGTGATGTTAAGGACATCATACAGTTGTTTCCTCCTTCTACGACTCGTCAGTGATGTTAGTGACATCATACAGTTGTTTCCTCCTTCTACGACTCGTCAGTGATGTTAGGGACACCATACAGCTGTTTCGTCCTTCTTGGACCTTTCAATGATATTATGGATACAATAAGATGTTTCGACGTTCTCGTCAGTGATCATAAGCGACCAAAATAAACTCAAAATAGTTTTTAATGTTAAAATGTGGATGGAGGAAGTGCAAAGACCCAAAGTTTAATAAATTTCAATAAAGGTAACCCCCGCTGCTGCTGGAGTCCCGGAGGATCGCCTTAACTGCATATCACGATCAATAGAAATGCTTATATCAGTTCAGGATTTATATATGTATATCATTCTTAAATCTATCCAATATCAACAAAAATAATGACTTTTGTGAAATAATGGACCTAATATAGCCATCTTGACCTCTCTTTTGACCTGTAATAATGGACTGTCACCCTAAATTTGCACTCATGCCCATTTGAAATACCGGTATAACGACCTTGGGAAACTCTTTATGAGATTATGGAGACATTGAAAAAACTAATATAAAATTCTTTGTAGTGCCGTTAGCGTGTTATTTATAGACCTGTTATTGGTATGTTAATTTGGTTAATTGTTGGTGTGTTATTTATTCATTATTATCAATTTTTTAATTTCATTTAATGTTTTATCGTTAATATCGCTTTTCAAATGATTGTTTAGTTGTATTTTTGGAATATCTTCTTTAAATGCAGAAGAGAAAGATCAATATAAAAAAAGGCTATAAAAGGGAACATCTTTGTTTTTGTTGTTGTTGTTGTTGTTTTTTTTTTTTTTTTTTTTTACTGTTATTTTTACAACTCTTATATCCTTAAGTTATTGTAGTAATCTAATATATAATATTAAGTCAGGCTCTCCACATATAATTGTATCACTGAAAAATTACAAAGAATACCGACATAATAACGAATACTGACAAAATAACGAATAACATAATACAAATTCAAAATCGATGATATAGATTCCCATGGAGACTTTTAAAAGAGGTACAGAGCGAATAAGACAATGTGCTCCGGAAGAAAAAAGCGTCTTCTGCTCCATCGATGACACCCGTCATACCCTAAGTCATACCCTATACAGGATATATCCGATCGACATGGTTAACTACGTGTATATTATCTAAAGTTAAAACATCGTCAATATACCTGAAATTGAAAGACTTTGCAAGGCCACCTGTTCTGATAAGCTCTTCCATATTTTCTGCTTTGTATGAAAACAAAATCAAGCCGCCCAACAAAAGGGTACAATTTGTTCCCATGAAAATGCTAAAAGTCTGTTGGGAGATCTGGTCAGCAAACTCAACAGCTCAAAGATGTTGTTGATCAGAAATTCCATCTTTTTCACGATTTCTTTTTCGCTGTATTTTCTAAGAGCCCCAGTCATATGTTTAACAAAATATGATCCCGTGTAATACACAACTGTGTACTAATATCATCATCCATGTCTGTTGTCTGTCCGTATGTAACTCCACGAAGTGAATCTATTAAGTCTTTACATAAATAGTTTTATCTACAGATTATATCGTAAGTAAAGAATGATTTTGCTATAAGAAAAGCGACATTATGCCATTAGTAAAGAAAGATTAAAGAAAGAGTATGCTTTAAGAAAAGAAAGTTTATGCTGTAAGCAAAGAAAAAGTATGCTGTATGTAAAGAAATATAATTCTGAAAATAAAGAAAGAGTATGCTATAATTAAAAAATAGATTATGCTGTAAGTATAGAAAGAGTATGCTGTTAGTAAAAAATAGATTATGCTGTAAGTATAGAAAGAGTATGCTGTTAGTAAAAAATAGATTATGCTGTAAGTATAGAAAGAGTATGCTGTAAGTAAAAAATAGATTATGCTGTAAGCATAAAAAGAGTATGCTGTAAGTAAAAACAATTATGCTGAAAGTAAATAAAGATTAAAGAAATACTATGTTGTTAGTAAAGTATGCTGAAAGTAATGAAGAAATATGTCGTACGTAAAGAAAGCTTCTGCTTTACGTAAATAAGTGTTATGGTGTAAGTAGAACGAAACAATAAATTGATGTTTGGGAAAATCAACAGAACAATGCGGTAACACGAAAGTCGATTGTTCATACACATTTCGACGAGTTTTCATCGAAAGAACTTTAAATGGCATTGCTAATCGCCATATGATCATCATTTTGTTTGAGTATTTTAACTATGTAATTAAATGTTTATATAGACATGTTTCGTAAGTTGATGGTCATTGTTTTCTCTCTATACAATGTTTATTAAACTTCACTGATTCAACAGATTTTGAAAACAATTGTTTATTCAAGATCATTACCGTTGTATATTGCTACCTTAGATACAGTAACATATCTTTTACACTGTTGTACAAACCTGTGGACAGGTACTACAATAGTATTTACCTGTCATTAAAACTTTCTTTATTTGCGTCACTATATCTGGACATCAGTGTATTAATGGTACGATGAATAGGGCCATTACCTGGACACATATTTACTGATACTCCGAAGTAGACATTGATTATTTTGGAGTAAAAGTGGTGGCTTATTTCAAGTCAAAATTACGTAGTCTCTCTCCAGTAGGGAAAGTTTTACAGCCACGATCACAGTAAAACAGCAGGACAAAACAGCTGGAAGTAAGATGCCTTTTAAGACAGGCATCAGCGTGTCTTTGGTACTGCTTGTTCTGTCGTGTATTTCAGACATAACGTGTAGTGCTGCGAACAAAGAGACGGAACTGTTGGAACATCTCTTCACTGGTTACAACACACACGCGAGACCTGTAACAAACTCCAGTTCTCCTGTAATCGTGGATGTTTCATTTTTCATATCGTCGTACGAAATAGCAGAAGAAACCCAAGAACTATTAACAATAGGATGGTTCTCGTTGACGTGGAAGAATGAGTTGTTGGCATGGAATGTGAGTGAATATCCAGTTTCACATATTGTGGTGAGTCCCTCGATGGTCTGGCTACCCTCCGTGACTGTCTTTAACTCGAATGATGATAGAAATGGTATACTTAAGAGTATATCCAGCGTTCAGATCTTTTCCGACGGGTTGATGGCATGGTGGCCAGACGCGGCCATGAAGACTTCATGCATGATAACCATAAAGAAATATCCATTCGACGAACAGAAATGTACTATTCACATCATAGCGTGGCTCAGATCAGAGGCTGAGCAACAGTTTATATCATCAGCAGACCATATAACGATAACGTCCGATGAATTAAACACAGAATGGGAATATCTCGGATCATCAATACAAGTGGAGACAAGTGAGAATGGACAATTATCTTCTGTGAAGTTTGATTTAAAAGTTAAAAGGCGGCCCTTTTATCAGATAGTCCATACTCTTATACCTATCATACTTTTGTCATACATGAACTGTTTCATTTTCATCATTCCTATCAATTCAGGAGAGAACACTTCCTTCGGGGTCGCAATATTTCTGGCATTTGCTGTATTCATTGGCCCAGTGAAGGAGTCCCTCCCTGTGACGTCAACTGAAACGTGTATTTTGACAGTTTATCTGATCGTCCAATTCTGTGTTGGGGGTCTGGAGACTTGTTTGTCAAGCATCACTCTACGTCTAGCGTCGAGAACAACACAAGTTCCTGTAAATAGTTGGTGGATTAAACTTGTTAATATATATTTCCTTATAAAACAACAAAAAAGGAAAGTTTTCCCTGAACTGTCGCCATCTGACACGCACATTATTATAGAAAAATACACAAAGGAGAATGGCAAAGGAGATGAAAGTAAAGCCCAGGTTATCGGTACCATTGCACTGCCCAGTTCAGATGTCGACATATCCGAAGACATAAGTACCTTTGCTCGGCCGCTAAGAGATGTTGATTTAGATTGGACAGCGGTAGCATCCAATCTGAACTTGTTGTTTTTCATGTTATTTGTTTTGATAAACACAATACTTCTCATCATATTTCTTATAATTACCATGTCGTAAATTCCTAGTACGCACAAGTAGCAGAACTTTTAGAGAATGTATAAAATATAACCGCATCTGAACGGTGTAGACTTTTGTAAATATTCTATTGTGACTGAACTCATATTCAAGATCGTTGAACTTATATTTAATATATGGCTATGTATCCTGTTACTACATCTAAAGTGTTATATATGGTGGAAACATTTTCTGAATTATCTCTGAAAACAAATTACGTGCGTTACAAACCCTGTTTAAATTTATAAATCATGATTTGAGTTAATATAACGTATATCGAGGAATTCCAAAGACGTTTATTTTAGGATGTATTTTCGATATGATTGTTGTTTTATAATCTCTTTTTCTGACTTTTTCTAGAGGGAAGGTATTTCAGTCAGCCAATAGTATGTAGTAAACAAAACAGATGTTCATAGTAAAAAAACCCGCATATTTCGTAATATAAATCACAAACTTAAGATGTCGTCAAAACAAATTCATGTATCGCAATGCTTGTTACGATTT
>NW_022980399.1:0-1252 GCF_902652985.1 Pecten maximus
ATCAACCACATCAAACTGTTTCCATTGGTTTATTTTAATAGACAGACTTAGCTATAGATATACATTGTACATATTTCTTCCCAGGTTTTATCATTATTATAACGGATGCTTAGACATTGATCATTTGGAGAGTAGAAATGCCCTTGCAGTAGTATTTCCTGTAAACTGAAGAGTTAAAGTAACCCAATACCGAATATAATCAAAAGAATCTACGTCGCCGATTACGTGTACACTGTTTCTGACAAAAATACATAAAATATCACCCAAGTTATAGGGATACATCTTCACGTATATCTAAGTAACACCTATACATATCACCCAAGGTATAGGGATACATGTACACGTATATATAATTAACACCGATAAATGTCATCCAAGGGATAGGGATACATGTACACGTATATCTAATTAACACCGATGTCATCCAAGGTATAGGGATACATGTACACGTATATCTAAGTAACACCTATACATATCACCCAAGGTATAGGGATACATCTACACGTATATCTAAGTAACACCGATGTCATCCAAGGTATAGAGATACATATACACGTATATCTAATTAACACCGACACATGTCATCCAAGGTATAGGGATACATGTACATGTCTATCTAATTAACGCCGATAAATGTCACCCAAGGTATAGGGATGTATATCTAATTAACACCAATAAATGCCATAGCACATTATGATTTGTTCATAAAAAAGGTTCAACGCTTATATTTACGTTTCTTCTAACTTTTAACAATTTTTTTTCCGCTAAAAGATCATATTTTGAATTCATAATTCCCGCCTTACCAACAGTCATCAAAATTTTTGGTCAATAGATTGAATAGCTGGAACATACATGATTGCGTGCTGATTGTCAAACAAAATAGTACATGGGAAATTTAATAAATACGTCGATTTTGTTTAAGAGTTTATCATCACGATAATGCGCATATGGCATGTTTTCATAATAATTACTAGTTGAAATTCATTTTTCATTCATTGGATACATTGTAGTTCCGGTCTGTGTTGTATAAATACGCTGATTTAAACGTACATCAACGATACAGCTCTCAAACAGATACTTCAGTAGTGACAATACCATACAAGTGTAAATATAACACCTTTTTGTATCCTCTTTATATAAAACGAGGTCCCTTACATCAAAGTCCTATGGTAAAATAGTAACCAGGACTGCTACAATGATAACAATTGTTAGAATATTAAAAACAATAAAACGTAGGGGGGGGGCGCTTTCC
>NW_022980400.1:0-5236 GCF_902652985.1 Pecten maximus
CCCCACACTGATGATGCTGGAGGCGCGTGTCTCCACATGTGGGTAGGTGGCTGATATTGCTCGGAGGATGATGATGAGGAGGAGCCGAACGAGCCGAAGGCCGATGCTGAATAGGGGCGCAGTGGAGGTGGGTCAAGGTGGCTGGGTTTTTGGGTTGCTGGGATGGGGGAGCTCAAATGGCATCATCACCGTCCTCATCAATCAAGTCAGACAGTAACCTGTTGATGGTGGACCTTGCTTTCTTGTACTTGGCATCGGACATGGTCACCAGGTTTGACTCTGACGTAGTTGGCAAACGCTATTCGGGCTGTGATGGGCTGCTGCTGAGCTTTGGAGAGGTCCTTGAGGATATTCAATTTGCCGGACTCAACAAGTCTATTCTGTAGGGACTCAAGGAGGGCGCTTTCCGGGTCCCTGAGGCTGCTTGTGTGACAAGAACGGCTGGATAAGGGGGTGAGGGCGATCTCATTCAGGCCAATCTTTCAGTCAGCGCAGACCGTCTCTGCAGCATCAAGGTATCCTCTGTGTTGTTGGATGGTTGCCCTTCACCTGCAAAGGCAGGTAATAAATCATAAGCAAAGTGAATGCAACAATGAATGCAAATTACTGAGCTCCAGAAAAAGTAGAATAGTTGTTTGTACTTACCACCCTGGAGGCTCATGACGTTGGGCAAGTGACCGTCTTCAAGAAGCCGAACTTGGAGATGGTCCATTCCTCCCACTCAGTCAGGTCTGGGTCACCATCGTCGACTTTTTTCAAGCACGAGAATCAGACCTTGGGGTGTGGTGTCTTTTCCTTTGCTGGGCCCCAGTAGAGCAAAATTTCTTGGTATGGGGAGGTATGAAGTGGGGGTTAAACCCCCACAGTGGCGGGGGTTATTGTCAATATTGGGAGGCAAATGTATAAAGTGGGGTTAACCGCACAGCAGGTGGAGGTCGGGGTAGGGCAATACTTGGTATGGCAAAGGTATAAATGGGGTTAACAAGCACAGCAGGGGGAGGTCGGGTTTTGAGTAAACTTGATTATAAGGTTGAAATGGGGAACCCAAAAAGGTGGAGGTGGTAGGTCAATATTGTTGTATACAAGGTGGAAAATGGGGTCCCCCCACAGCAGGTGGGCCATTAGATCAATAATTTGGGATAGGGCGGTAAAAGTGGGTTTTAAACCCGCACAGCGGGGGGAGGTGGTAGAGTCAATACTTTTTGTAGGCAAATGTAAAAGTGGGGTTAACCAGCACAGCAGGGGAGGTCGGTAGAGTCAATACTTGATGTATAAAAGTGTTTGAAGTGGGTAACCAGCACAAACAGGTGGAGGCGGTAGAGCAAACTTGGGTTTTGGTAAGGTATAAAGTGGGGGTTAACCAGCACGCGGTGGAGGTGTAGAGTCAATACTTGATTATGGGAAGTGTATAAAGTGGGGTTTTCCCCCACAGCAGGGGGGGTCGTAAATAATACTGGTGTAGGTAATTATAAAGGGGGGAACCACACAGCAGGGGAGGTCGGTAGAGTCAATACTCGGTGTTGGGAAAAGGGATAAAGTGGGGGTTTAAACCCGCACAGCAGGTGGAGGTCGGTAGGTCAATATTGGTGTAGGGAAATGTATAAAGGGGGGTTAAACCCGCACAGCGGGTGGGGGTCAATAGACGCAATATCTTTTTATGGTAAATGTATAAAATGGGGGTTTAAACCCCACAGAGGGGAGGTCGGTAGAGTCAATACTCGGTGAAAGGTAAATGTTTAAAAAGTGGGGGTAAAACCAAAACAAAAAAGCAGGTGGAGGCGGGGGAAATAACATTGGTGTATGGGAAGTTATAAAGTGGGGGGGAACAAACACAGCAGGTGGAGTCCATTCATCAATAATAGGGGTTGGGAATGTATAAAGTGGGGTTAACCGCACAGCGGGGAGGGCGGTTTAAGTCATACTTGGTGTATGGCAAGTTATAAAGTGGGGTTAACCACCACAGCTGGTGGGGGCCCTTAACGCAAAAATTTTGTATGGCAATGTAAAGTGGGGGGAACCCCACAGCAGGTGAATCCTTACACTCAATACTAGGTGTATGGGAAGTGTATAAAGTGGGGTTAAAAAAGCAGGGGGGAGGTCGGTAGAGTCAATAGTTGTATGGCATGGTGTTTAAGTGGGGTTAACCACAAAAGGGGGAGGGCGGAGAGTCAATACTTGTTGTATGGCAGTGTATAAAGTGGGGTTTATCCAGCACGCAGGTGGGGGGCCTTTGAAACAATACTTGGTGTATGTCAGTGATAAAGTGGGGTTAACCAGCACAGCAGGCGGAGGTGGTGAGTCAATACTTTTGTATGGCAAGTGTTAAAATGGGGAACCACACAGCAGGGGAGGTCGGTAGAGCAATATTGATGTAGTAAGTGTGTGAGTGGGGGGAACCAGCACAACGGTGGAGGTCGGTAGACTACTTATGTATGATAAGTGTGGAAGTGGGGGGAACCGCACAACATGGAGGTCGGGTTTTGGGCAATACTTGGGGTATGGCAAAATGTATAAAGTGGGGTTTTAAACCGCACAGCAGGTGGAGGTCGGGTTTGGTCAATACTTATGTATGTAAGGGTGTGAAGTGGGGTTTTAAACCCGCACAAAGGGGGGGTTTTTCCTAAAGCTACTTGGTGTATGGGGAAATGATAAAATGGGGTTAACAGCACGCGGTGGGGTCCGTGAGTCCAAAACTTTATGTTGGTAAGTGTATAAAGTGGGGTTAACCCCCAAGCAGGGGGGGGGTCTGAGTAATCTTGGGGTATGGGAGTTATAAGTGGGGGTTAAACCCGCCACCGGTCCGGAGGGGCATTAAGTCAATACTGGTGTATGGGTGTGTATAAAGGGGGGGTTTAAACCCCAAGCAGGGGAGGTCGTAGAGTAATCTTGGTGTATGGTAAGTGTTAAAGTGGGGTTTAAACCCGCACAGGGGTGGGGGGCGTAGACGCAATATTTTTTATGGAAGTGTATAAAGTGGGTTAACCCCAAGCAGGGGGAGGCGGTAGGTCAATACTCGATGTTGGTAATGTAAAGTGGGGGTAACCCGCAAGAGGTGGGTGGTTTAGAGTAACTTGGGTATGGGAAATGTATAAAGTGGGGGTTACCACAAGCAGGGGGGTCCATTACACTCAAAAATGGTGTTGGAAAATGTATAAAATGGGGGTTAACCCGCAAGCAGGGGGGGTCGTAGAGTCAAACTTGGTGTTGGAAAATGATAAAGTGGGGTTTTAACCCCCACAGTGGTGGGGGCCCTTAGACGCAATACTTTTTGGGTTTGGGATGATAAAATGGGGTTAACACCACAGCTGGGGGGGCCCTTAGCGCAATACTTTGGTGTATGGTAAGTGTATAAATGGGGGGAACCCACAGCAGGGGGGGCGGAGAGTCAATATTTGGGTATGGGAAGTTTTTAAGGGGGGGTTTAAACCGCACAGCAAGTGGAGGGCGGTAGAGTCAATAGGGTGTGTTTGTTATGTATAAAATGGGGGTTTTAAAACACCCCGCTGGGGGGGGTCATTTGACGCAATACTTGGGAGAATGAAAATCGGGGTTAAACCCCCCCACGGCTGGTGGAGGGCTTGAACTCCAAAAATTGGGTTTTTACTTTTTCTTTGATGTATGAAGAGGTTTTTCCCCAAAACTGTTTGAGATCAGTGGCCACTACAAAATTATGTTCTTGGTAAAGGGGGTGTACAAAAAGGGGCAGTTTCAAATTTTTCCCAGAGGCTTTTTTTTTGCATTGTATTTTGTAGATTTCAATAGTTTTTCTCCCCTTAAAAAAATTAATACTTATATTTTTAAAACTTTACAATCGTTCTTTTTTGTTTTGGGAAAAAAACACTCGACCACTTAAAAACACGCATTTTGTGGGTTTTTGCCTTTCCCGGTTATAATCCCATTTACAAAAATTTCTGGTAAAATTTTTTACACTTGCTTTTTTTCCCCCTTTCTTTCTTTTACATTGTTTTCATTGTCATGATAAACTAATTTTGTATCATTGATGCTTTTAAAAAACCCAAGTCTTTTCCATATTTTTAAAACGACTGTTATCTTATTTTTTTTTCCTTAAAAAAATTTACACCAAACTGTCATTTAACTTGGAGGTTTTCCCATTCTTACATCAATAAAAAATAAATTGGGGATTGATAAAAAAATTGTAAAAAATCAGAAATAAAAAACTACTGACTCATAAGAAAAAGCCCCAGCCAGTTAAGGCTTGCGTTTTACAAATAAAGTATCTGGGATATTGGAGTCAAGCATCCAGTTAAACATTTTTTACGAGAAATAAAAGTATTTAAAATTGCAAGTGATAATCAAGGTTTTGATCAGTCATAGGAAATTCAAAATCATTTTGGGTCAGAAAACTAGGTATAACAAAATATATATTTTGAAAAAATGATTCTTTAATTGGCAAAATAATAAAAAAAACAAATCATTGTGTAGCCCAGAAAGGGTTAATCAGTTAGTGTAGCTAAAAAATCGATATAAAACGAAAATATTGAACATGATTTGGGCCAGGGCATTCGCAATTAATAACGCACGCCCCTTTTAGGCTCTTGTATTTTATCATACTTTAAAATCTAGTTATTCAAAGTCTTTCTTCAAAACTAAAACCTTTTATGAAGTCCAATTCTTTAGGATTTTGCTAAGGGGGAAAAACATTTTAGTATAAAATAATTATTTTTTTCGGGAAATTATATTACTACAAAACAAAAATTTTTTTAGTTTGTTTTGCGCAGTTTTGAGTGAAAAAAAAAAGCAATATTTTGTGTAATTTCTGATTTAGGTCATATGTGATAAAAAAAAAAACAGTTTTAAAAAACGGTTCCCATCCTGCCCTTTTGCCCACCGTAAGTCGTCTATCCCCAATAGTAGGGGCGGATCGCAAGAAATTTGGTGCGAGGTATTTCCCCCTTTTGCAAACCCCAAGATTTTTTCCATTTTTTTATGCAAACACACATTTTAACAAAATAATCGGTATTTTGCCTTTTTAAAATTATAAACAACATTGTACGTAATCATTATCTCCTCATGATTGCTACCCCATTGTGGTTAACCCGCTGTAGTGGGTTAAGAAAATACCTACCTGTTTAAATGAGGGGGGTTAAAAAAAAATGTACTTGAGCGAAATTTAAAGACAGGGAAAAAATTTAAAAAAACACCGACAGGGAGTATATTGGTGTTTCAATTTCGTTTGTTATATTTAGCTTTCTTTTGAAAAAAGAAATTTTTTTTG
>NW_022980401.1:0-3589 GCF_902652985.1 Pecten maximus
CCTGCGAATTAGAGAATGCCGCGAAATATTTTGCCCGCCAAGTTTAATAGCTATACAGTATATGGATTTGGTTCGATCGTTACTCACAAGCAAGGTCATTCACGCATTGCACTTTTCGCTCATTATTCCTAGAATATATATATATTGTCATGTCTTCATTGTGTTAGCGGTATTGACCGCGGAACAATGATAATACATGTGTAACTTTCAAAGATAATTTAAGACTACAGCACACCAAAGCACACGAATCATATCAAAAATGAGCACAGATAGAAAATGCATAACTACAACAAAAACACGATATTCAAACGTATACTCCTCGTTTCATCAATTTCATAGTATTCAATTTAACAGCGTCTGAGATAATTTCGGAATTAATTCCAAGTTGATAGAAACATGTTAAAATGGGGAATCAAAGTCGAATTTAGCCGTGGATGCAATTTTAAAGTGTTGAGAATATGATAATTTTTACTTTCTTACAATAATTACGTGTAAATCTACGCGATGAAAGCATAACCATAAGTTTGTAAAAATATCTACACCCGACACCCGAGTAATTGTTAGATCATCAAACCTTTTAACAGAGGACAGAGCTCCCAGGCATGTAGAGCTGTCCGGCCAGTAAACTGACCAATGGACATGTCGACAAAGTACATAGGTAGTCCGCAGATAATGAGGAAGACCAGAAAGGCAAACAAAAAGGCGCCTGTAAGAGAAAGGCATGTACATCAATCATTAGACTGGCCACCGGCCCTTATGCTTTTATTAAGAATGGCTCAGCTAGATTCTATTAATAGGTTAACTTTAGAATGAGGCATATCCTAGATACACGAAGGCACCTCTAGGAGTGAAAATGCAGGTATATTCATTTTCAAACATTATCGAATAATAACTACAAAGCATACCGACAAAATAAAGAAACCATGTTGACAATATGACAGTTCTTGACCCAATGATAGGGTCAGTATGGACTTGGCTGATTAATAATCCTGGGCAGATATGACAAACCTTGGCCTAATAATAGGGCGAATATGGAATTGGCTGATTAATAGCCCTGGGCCGATATGACAAACCTTAGCCTAATAATAGGGCGAATATTGAATTGGCTAATTAATAACCCTATGGCCGATATGACAAACCTTGGCCTAACAATGGGGCGAATATGGAATTGGCTGAGAAATAACCCTATTACATTAAATATGGGTAACATCGAAACAAGGCGGTATTTGTATTTTAAAACAGGTTGTTAGCTTCAACCAAGCATGAAATCCACGTACATTATGTAGCACAAGAAGATAATTATATGATTAACACAACGACAGCAAAATGCATGACACATTAAATTATCTAGAGCACATACACATTCTCCGTAACATAAAGATATACTAGTATATCGAAATTAAATCAGGGAGACGTTTGTTACATTTACGTTTTCGCCACAGGTCCTAGCCTCGTCTGTCAATACATCCAAGATTATAATGTTTTATATTGGATGTATTGACTGACGAGGCTATAGGATCTGTGGTTTCGCTGGTTCACATTACGACCTTTTGACCTTGTCGGGCGGCTACACCAACTCCCATTTATTACAATTATTCATTTTTACAACATATACTGTATATATAAATAAAAGTTTATATTTAAAAGCCCTATCCTGGTATGTTGCTTTAGAACAACCATATACATTTAAGTACTACGCCGCGATACGAGATCGAAAACGAGAATTGATGAGGTGTTTTGTTATTGGGGGCGGCGTCAACGTTTAGATTTAGCTCAACGTTACTTTGTGATTTGTCAGGAAAGACAGTATAAACTATTTAATCCTTATACAGAATGTGGCGTATAAAGAAGGCGAGACGAGACCTGCCATAATTTGTGATTTAGCTGTAAGCTCATTTCGCAGTGCGTGCATGTTTAGTATGAGCACGTGATTTTCTTTAGAGTGCTTTAAAGCGACCTATTCCGGCAACTATAGTAGCAATTTATATATACAATGTACACTGTATATATATACTACAGAGCGTCGTGTGTTTGGAAACAGGACCAGAGCATTTCCTGGTCTACGCTGTCTTTCGTGTAATAATTCAAAAACTTTATTTCCACAACAATCGCTAAACAAGTTATAATCATCAACCTATATTTATGTATTAATCATGCTTTTTTGACCCGGATGGAAGCGAGCGACGTGTCCTACTCAATCGGGAACCGTCGGCGCTTTCCGTAAACGAGATTTTCTCATTTACGGAAAGTGCCGACGGTTCCCGATTGGAGTCTTTCTGTGGGAGGTTTCTATACACAAACTATGAATGCTGTCCCCATGTGATGGTTCTAGTCAAGTTCAAGTTCAAGTTCTTTATTACTTTAAGTCAGCTGACTTATCAGTTATAACATATATACAGAACAACATAATACAAAGACAACAACAGTTATACACGCGTACGCACACACTGCCACACACACACACACACACACACCGCCACACACACCATCACATACAGTGGAGAGTAAACACTAAGTCGCAGTAATCAGCTCAGATCTCCTTTTGTTTGCTTGTAACAAATACTTGCCAAGATTTCTTATTTCCGACAAATTCTCACACGTAAGAAGTTGAATTAATTTATACATGCTTGGATGTCTTACATAATATTTCTTAATCAATTTTATCCTTATGTCAATATAACAGGGGCATTTCAAAATGAAATGGAACTCATCTTCGACATCATTCAAGTCACATAATGTACATAATCTGTTTTGTCTTTCGATTCTGATATATCTGCCACACTCGATATTTAGCTTATGTGCAGACAATCGAATTTTACATATTTGCTTTAAATAAATTATATTTACAGATTTTGATAAGTAATACTGGAGACCAAAGTTACACACATATTGGTACAATGCTCCTTTCGGAGAAGATTTAATTTTTTCAAAACATTCTTGTCTAAATATGTCACAAAGACGTTCTTTTATAATATAAAAAGTGTTATTACTTACACTGGAAGATTCCCACACATTTCCAAGACCAATTCTGTATAATTCTTGTTTTACACTCATTAACCATATGTCATTATTACAAAGCATCTCGTCATAGCATGACCTAAGTATACAATTTTCTACATTTCTCAGTTTTATCCAATATTTGAATATTCGAAATTTTCTAATAATTTGTAAGGGATATCTTCCCAGTTCATAATACACCATAACATTACTAGTTTTATTATGTAATCCTAGTATTTGCTTGCAGAATCTCACATGCAGTTTTTCAATATCCGGAGCGGTATGGAAGCCCCAAACTTCTGCTCCATAATTTAAAACACTATTTACATAAGTATCAAATACTGCTAATTTTGTTTCAATATTAAAATAATTTTTCCTGCAAACATTTAAAAGTGCAAACAATGCTTTTCTCCCCTGGTCAGCAACTTGCTTCTGAGTTTGTTTGAATTTCCCGTTAAAATTTAATAGCACACCCAGGTAATTAAATTGGTCGACAACATCCAATCTATTTCCTTCGTATGTCCATATTTCATTCCCTCTTAGTATCCCTCCATTTCTAAACACGACAATTTTAGTTTTCCCAGTATTTACC
>NW_022980402.1:0-3361 GCF_902652985.1 Pecten maximus
CATAAATTTTGGAAAATGTTTCTTTTTCTGGATTGTTACTATTATTAAAGTTTTGTTGTCATAATAACAACAACCAAAACACATAGTGAAAGACAATTATAGAAAGTGAATGATATGAAATCGATATGGCAATTGAGTTTCTGCCCTTTGATAATAAGAAACAAAGTTTGCCCGGGCTTCATCAGTTGAGAGGCAAAAAGATCAATTTATAAAAAAAAAATAGAATTATTATAAAAAATAATTAAAATTGATCTGAAATCAATTAAGAATCAATTTTAAAATAATATCTAAAGGAATCAATTAAAGAGAATAATCAATAAATTAAAAAAAACAATTTCAAGAATGATTTTCAAAAATCAAAAACTGATCTTAACAGAAAAACAGCCAATTAAAAATTGATCTGAAAAATGCTTTAAGAAATATTTAAATACATTCAAAAATGATTTCATTAATTTAAAAAAAATCTTGAATGGTTACACAAAAATGTTTAAGCTTCAAGTCAAAATTGATCTGTTTATTAAATTCAAAAATTCATTTTTCAAGAATAAATTTCTTAACATTTCAAGAATCAAACAAAATAAAGAATTCACAAATATTTAAACACTAAATTCAACAATGACCTGAAAAATGTATTCAAAAATTTATATTAAAAAAAAATACAAAAAAGGTTAAGGCTACAAGTTAAATTAATCCGAAGATCGAATTCAAAAATTTATTTTACAATGAATATCAAAATATTTGAATGCATTCATTTTTGTTTTAATAAATTCAACATTGATGTAAATATGCGGATAAATTAATATTTGAAAAATAATATAACAATACAAGTTAACAAATCTTATGGTTCCAAAATGTTTTCTGGAATACATTTCAAAATACTTAAATACGATGTCTATATGATATCTGTACGATATCACGATTATAACAATGATCTGAAGAATGCATTCAAAATTTATATTTGATTTTGTGTATAGCTGCAAGTAAACATTGATCTGATGATTGAATTAAAAAAAAATTATAAATTTTAAAATATTTCAAGAATTCATTCAAAATCTATTTCTAAGATTTAAATCAAATTTAAAGACCATTATATTCAACAATGACCTGAAAAATGTATCCAAAAATATATATTTTAAAAAATCTATAAAACACTGTTAACTTAAGACATCAAGTGAAAATCAATCTGAAAATTGAATTAAAAAAAATATTGAATATATTTTAAAATTTTTCAACTCGAAAATTTATTTAAAATAATTAATAAATATTTAAATATTAAATACAACAATGACCTGAAAAATGGATCATAAAATTCGTATTTGAAAAAAAATGATAAAAAAGTTAGGATTACAAGTAAAAATTTATCTGAAGATTGAATAAACAATTCTAGTAAAGACTAAATATTGATAAAAAGAATGAGTTCAAAATATATATCTGCATTCAAAAATTTATTTTTAAAAATGAAAACATCAAAGACTATTAAATTCATCACTAATGTATTCAAAAATTAATATTTAATTCTTTTTAAAGTTGCAAGTAAAAATTTAAAGAATAAATTCAACAATGACAAGAAAAAAAAATAAAATAAAAAATTTGTATTTGAAGAATGGTCAAAATTGTTCTGAAGATTTAGTTCAAAAATTTGTTTCAAAGAATAAAAAAAAAAAATTCAACAATGATCTTAAAAAGTATTCAAAGATTTTTTTAGCACTCAGAGTCGGTCAATGCAACCTATCAGCCAGCAACAACACGGCATCTGTTCCTTTATATATTTTCATAAATACCTGATCATACATGTACAATGTATACTTACGTACAATCTTGCATACACACATTCGTCCTTTCAAAAGCATACTCTCACACTCCCTCACACATGCACATGGTACGGGGAAAAATGCAGACTGACACGGAAAGTGGATACACACACAAATATACATGTCCTTTCATAAGTACACATACATTTTATTAGGATTTATTAGGAAACATTATGGACGCAGGCTAAAAGCCTCTATATCCATATCCAGTAAATTACAAAGAAATAATAATTAAATAATATCAAATAATATCAGTCCGGTGCAATGTACATGTAGCATTTGGAGATTGTTGTTCTTTATATATAAACCGGTTATTTTCCCAATAATTGTCCAACAGGATTTCAAACTGATAAACAGTTTCTGCATTTATGACATGTTGGGGAAGACTGTTCCAGAGATCAACAATTCGATAGCTAAAAAAGCTTTTTCCTTGCATCCCTCGACTCTTTTTTTTAAAAAATTTTTGGGGGGTGACCTCTTTTCTGTTGTTTTTATCCATAGGAAAAAATTTTCATTACTTTCTCGACTTTCTATATATTTTCATTATTTTAAAACCCGAGGCATCTCCTCTGTTCCAATACGATGCGTTTTAAAATCCTGGGGTGGTTTTGTTTTCCCCCTGCACTTTGCAAAACAAAAATACAAACAACTAGATAACAAAAAAACCTTTCACAACGCAGCTAAAAAATCCACTTTCCAAACAAAACCTCTATTCACAGACGCAAAAAAAAAAAATGCTATGCTCACAAAAGGGCAGGGGCAAAAAACCCCCAGGCAGTCATCCCCAACTACGATACATACCAAACCGAAATTTAACGCTCATTTAATTTTCTACACATACTTAGGAAAGTGTATATTCATTTTTTTCTTGTTTCGTGTGAGCTTTTTTTGATTCATCTCTTTTGTTTTCATCATTGTCTGGTTACTTTTTTTTTTTTTATGTACCACGTTTTTCAGTAACGTTTGATTACAACTTATTTTTTGAAACTTGCAAAAAAACAGCCTTTGGTTTTTTTTAAAAAAAATTTTCTTTTTAATTCATTTTAATATAGACTTATCCATTTTGGGTTTTGTTTACTAAGGTTGGGGACCCTTTATTTAACAAAAAAATCATGTAAGAAAAGTTAAATGTATAATAGCAGTTAAAAAATTTGTCCCAAAAACTATCACTTTTCAATTCCTTAAATCATAGTAATCAAGTTTATCCACGACTTCTTACGAACCCAAAATGGTAAAAATATTTTTTTTAAAAAACTGAAAAAAGTCAGGCTCCCAAACAAAAATTAAAGTGGTTGAATTCAAAAAATCTTAAAAAAAATATTTAAAAACTTAAAAGAATTTAAACAATTTTTTAGAAAGGGTTCAATATTATGTAAAAAATCTGAAGAATTTCTTTTTAAAAAGTTCATGTAAAAAAGAAAAAAAAATTAAAATTGAATTAAAAAAAATTTTTAAAAAAATTTTTAAAAGGTTTTTTTTTTAAAAAATAAAAAAATTTAAGTTTTTTTTCCCCCAAAAAAAAATTTTAAAAAATTTTTTAAAGAAAAAAA
>NW_022980403.1:0-49836 GCF_902652985.1 Pecten maximus
TTCGTCTGTCAGTGAACATTTTCTTGATTAGGCGTGGATTGAAATGTGGGTCTATTGTACCGATCGCCAGCGTTATGTAGCCATGCCCGTCGGGGGGTACCTACAAATGTATTCAATGCTCGGTTACAACGTCATCTGCACATTATTAAGCGCATGTACAGGGTACCGAGCACAGTTTTTCGACGGCTGGCGATGGGCAGTACAATGATACATGTAGGCTTAGTTGTTTCAATCCATTCATATTATTATATATATAATTTTGTAATTCTGAATGAAATATTTGAAATGATATGTGGTCATCCTTATCATTTAATATGATTGACGGTATAAAGTACGTATTGTTAAACTTATTAATTTTATATCAACCGTTTGATAGGTAACAGTTTGACATTTTCATTAAAATGAAACACATTGTTTAATCAACCGGACATAACGTATGTCTCATATTATACATTTACATTGTACATGTACATTGTATGTGCTTGTTGAAACGAATCATGTACATGATATTACGATAAGTTGGTATGTATGATTAGTAATGGTATATTATGAAATAAATGTTAATATTTGTTGTGTAAAATATCAAGTTGTATTAGTAATAGAAAATATTTAATTTATGTTATTCACGACTATCATCATATAGGCTAACTGAGTCCAATTCTATGACATTTGATTCAAGAAGATATCAAATTTAATAATTGATACTATGTCTATTTCTAAGACGCTCACAGAGATGACAACTGAGCAAAATATGAGTGCAATATATATGTTTATATCTATTTTGGTATACGGTGATGTAGATTCGCAATAAGTCACGTGATATTTCACATGTACTCTAGTTAAGCTCTCGCTAGCGCTGTGCGCGAACAATCATTTATCTTATATATACATTTGTGCGTGGTATATCCACTAAAGTATCGTAGTTATATATGATATATTAAAATAAAGAAGGCAATTCGTTCTGTCAGTGGAACATTTTCTTTGATATAGGCGGGATTTGAAATGTGGTCTAATTGTACGATCGCCAGCCGTTATGTAGCCATGCCCGTCTGAGTTACCTACAAATGTATTCAATGCTCGGTAAACGTCGTAGTATGCACAATGCACGCGCAATGTACAGGGTACCGAGACAGTTTTTCGACGGCTGGCGATGGGCAGTATACACTGATACATGTAGGCTTAGTTTGTTGTTCAATCCATTCATATATATATATATATATAATATTTATGTAATTCTCTGAATGAAATATTTGAAATGAACTGTGGTCATCCTTATCATTTACATAAGCTGAGACGGTAAAATGTACTGTATTGTAAACTTATTAATCTGTATATCACCCGTTTGATAGGTAACCAGTCTTGACATTTTTAGGTCACCTGAGACAAAGTCTCAAGTGACCTATTCTAATCCCCTTTTGTCCGTCGTCGTGCGTCGTGCGTCGTCCGTCGTGCGTCGTCCGTCGTCCGTCGTGCGTCCGTAAACAATTTACATTTTCGACTTCTTCTCCAAAACCCCTAAACCAAATTCAATGAAATTTGGCAGGAAGCTTTTATGGCTAAAGGTCAACCAAAATTGTAAATTATATGGTCCCCACCCCCCAGGGGCCTGAGGGGCGGGGCTAAAAAGGGTCAAATTGACTAAAACTTCAAAAATCTTCTTCTTTACTCACAGATATGGTGGAATCAAACACTCTTCATAGATGGAAGGGTCTTAAGGTGCTTTACCAAAATTGTAAATTTCATGACCCAGGGGTCTCACGTTTGCCCCTGGGGAGGGGGTAAACTTTACTATAGTTTATATAGGGAAATCACATTTTTGACTTTTATTTGTTTTATTTCTATTGGAATTCATTCTAATTTGGTTAACATTATCAGCATGGGATGACAGTTTGATGGAATGCACATGTTGGCCCTGACTGACCCCCAGGGGCTGATGGGCGGGGCTAAAAAGGGCCAAATTGACTGAAATTTCAAAAATCTTCTTCTCTACTCTCGGATAATATGGAATCAAATACACTCCATAGATGCCAGGGTCTGAAGGTGCTTTACCAAAATTGTGAATTTCATGACCCCGGGGTCTCAAGTTTGCCCCTGGGGAGGGGGTAAACTTTACTATAGTTTATATAGGGAAATAACATTTTTGACTTTTATTTGTTTGATTTCTATTGGAATTCATTCTAATATGGTTAACATTGTCAGCATGGGATGACCGTTTGATGGCATGCATATGTTGGCCCTGACTGACCCCCAGGGGCTGATGGGCGGGGCTAGAAAGGGCCAAATTGACTGAAATTTCAAAAATCTTCTTCTCAAGACCGAAATAAGTTGGAATCAAATACTCTTTAAAGTTGGAAGGGTCTTAAGATGCTTTACTAAAACTGTGAATTTCATGACCCTGGGGTCTCAAGTTTGCCCCTGGGGAGGGGGTAAACTTTACTATAGTTTATATAGGGAAATCACATTTTTGACTTTTATTTGTTTTATTTCTATTGGAATTCATTCTAATTTGGTAAACATTGTCAGCATGGGATGACAGTTTGATGGCATGCACATGTTGGCCCTGACTGACCCCCAGGGGCTGATGGGCGGGGCTAAAAAGGGCCAAATTGACTGAAATTTCAAAAATCTTCTTCTCAAGACCGAAATAAGTTGGAATCAAATACTCTTTATAGTTGGAAGGGTCTTAAGATGCTTTATTAAAATTGTGAATTTCATGACCCTGGGGTCTCAAGTTTGCCCCTGGGGAAAGGGTAAACTTTACTATAGTTTATATGGGGAAATCACATTTTTGACTATAATTTGTTTGATTTCTATTGGAATTCATTCTAATTTGGTTAACATTATCAGCTTTGGATGGCAGTCTGATGGTATGCACATGTTGGCCCTGATTGACCCAGAGGGGCTGATGGGCGGGGCTAAAAATGGTCAAATTGGCTGAAATTTCAAAAATCTTCTTCTCAAGACCGAAATAAGGTAGAATCAAATACTCTTCATAGTTGGAAGGGTCTTAAGGTGCCCTACTAAAATTTATTAATTTAATGACCCGGGGGTCATAAGTTTTCCCCTGGGGAGGGGTTAAATTTGACTATAGTTTATATAGGGAAATTACATTTTTGACTGATTTGTTTGATTTCTATTGGAATTCATTCTAACTTGGTTAACATTTTCAGCATGGGATGAAAGTTTGATAATATGCATATGTTGGCCCTGACTGACCCCTGAGGGCTGATGGGCGGGGCTAAAAAGGGTAAATTAAATTAACTGAAATATTTCAAATCTCAGGTGACCGTTAAGGCCCATGGGCCTCTTGTTCATAAAATGAAAACACATTTGTTTTGAACAACCGGACCCATAACGTATGTCTCATATATACATTATACATGTACATGTACATTTGTATGTGCTTGTTGAAACAAATACATGTACATGATTTATTACGGATAATGTTGTTATTATGATTAGTATTATGTGTATATATATGTAAATTGTATATGCATGTTTGGGTAAAATATCCAAGTTCGTCCTTATTAAAGTAATATGAAGATCAATAAATAAGTGTATCACGATATCGATCTATATAGGCTATGTCTGATGTCCAATCCTATTGACTTAACATCTCGTCAATAAGATGTGTTGAAATTAAAAATATGGATACTGAGTGTTCTATTTTCTTACGAAACCTGACATGAATAGTTACCCTGATTTTTTATTTAAACATATTTTTATTGTAACTTATATGTATATAAGAGATTGGGCAAAAACCACCTTTCCCGACACAAGTATACATGAAAAAAATACAGCAAGATGGCATAATATAATATTTTAATATAATATTATTTTTTAACATGTTTACAAATTGGTTTAGCGGGAGAGAGAGAGGAGGGGGGGGTATATATAAAGATATAGTGAAAGTAATTGCTCTTATTTCAATGCACGTGTATATCTTGATATGTTGCAACCATTAAACCAATACGTACAATGTACATATCATAAATGTATAACTTTCAACAATACAAATTACGTACCTAATTTAAATCTAAAATATATAAATGATTTAAGAATGATTAATACAATTATCATCGCATACGGATTAAACGGGTTTTACTTCCGCTATTACGGCCTCAAAAGGAAAACGACAGGTGCCTTATTCTAAAAGACCTAAATGTAAGAGGTGAGATACAGGTAGACTAGTAAACATGGAGCATAGGCTAAATCCTTATGTAACAACATTCCGCCCGCAGGTAAAAAAAAGCTGTAGGGGTTCGATGGGGTCACTGCGATACAGGTATACTCGCTATTGTAATCAAAATCTGTGATTGGCAGACGTTAACAGCAGGTGAAAACATTTCTATAACGGTAACTACACTGTACATGACCGGTATTTGTCCTGTGTATAGAGGATTTATCTATATCACATTGATTAACTCCAATCATGATTTGTAAATGACGCGATTTTAACCACGTGGTCTCCATACACACAGTTTTATTTGGATACTATAACACATGGAAATGTGTTACACGAGGAACATTAACATTGTATCACACGTACATGTACATATATATGAATAAATAATCCAGGTACAAAAACATAATATTCATAGGATTATATTACATACACGTAATCAAAGAAGAGATTTTTTTAGAAAAAAAAGACAAACCATTTAGAACTTCCGTTTATAATTATGACCTTAAACAGACCTTTAGTTTAGTTTTATTTGGATTTGAGCGGTAATAATTTAGAATATGTAATTTCTTTGCCAATTTTCAATGATTGCGTTTTTACAGGAAAACAGATAATGATACTCATCTCCTACATTCTCTGAAGACAAGGTTCATATCTTCTCCTGAAACTCTTTGTTACCTACCAGTTTCAATGGAAAATTTCGATTACATGTACGTACACTGTGTATCTAATACAATCAGGCTTCATCGGACATAAAATGGACTGGTCAATAGCTCGGTGAAGGAGGAAATACTTCACATTGTTTGGGTGTTAGGTCTTGATAATAATGGTGACTTTCGCATAGTCAGTACTTTTTTTTTTCTTTCTTTTTTTTACTTCCGAAATAAAAAGGACAGGAAATATTCCCATGTTGTCGTTATAATTTATTAAAATTTGTTTAAAAGTGTTTTTGTTGACGTTTTTATCACATACACATGACAGATGACACAAATGTATTGTTTTTCTCACAATAAAGAAAGAATATTGGACTACACACACAATCATTTTGTGGTCTATATAGTTTAAACTGTATTTTATTTGACAATTTCCATTTAATAGCATATATACAACATAAGATATACATACATACGTATATACTATTATGCTCGGTCTTGTAATCAAAGACCGTACTACATGTACATTTCTTTGCTGGCAAAAAGAGATCGGGAAGGCAATCGATTATCCTTTACAAAAGTGTTCGATATCTCACAAAATAATTTTGTACCAGGCTGCTAAAATGGTAACAATTTTTTAGCCCACCATCATCAGATGGTGGGCTATTCAAATCGCCCTGCGTCCGTGGTCCGTCGTCCGTCCGTCCCTCCGTC
This sequence comes from Pecten maximus, assembly GCF_902652985.1. NCBI lineage: Eukaryota > Metazoa > Mollusca > Bivalvia > Pectinida > Pectinidae > Pecten > Pecten maximus. Next base: position 5,551 of record NW_022980403.1, read on the forward strand.
CGTCCGTCCCTCCGTCCGTAAACAATTCTTGTTATCGCTATTTCTCAGAAAGTACTGAAGGGATCTTTCTCAAATTTCATATGTAGGTTCCCCTTGGTGCCTAGTTATGCATATTGCGTTTTGAGACCAATCGGAAAACAACATGGCCGACAGGCAGCCATCTTGGATTTTCACAATTGAAGTTTGTTATCGCTATTTCTGAGAAAGTACTGAAGGGATCTTTCTCAAATTTCATATGAAGGTTCCCCTTGGTGCCTAGTTATGCATATTGCGTTTTGAGACCAATCGGAAAACAACATGGCTGACAGGCAGCCATCTTGGATTTTGACAATTGAAGCTTGTTATCGCTATTTCTGAGAAAGTGCTGAAGGGATCTTTCTCAAATTTCATATGAAGGTTTCCCTTGGTGCCTAGTTATGCATATTGCGATTTGAGACCAATCGGATTACAACATGGCCGACAGGCAGCCATCTTGGATTTTGTCAATTGAAGATTGTTATCGCTATTTCTGAGAAAGTACTGAAGGGATCTTTCTCAAATTTCATATGAAGGTTCCCCTTGGTGCCTAGTTATGCATATTGCGTTTTGAGACCAATCGGAAAACAACATGGCCGACAGGCAGCCATCTTGGATTTTGACAATTGAAGTTTGTTATCGCTATTTCTGAGAAAGTGCTGAAGGGATCTTTCTCAAATTTCATATGAAGGTTCCCCTTGGTGCCTAGTTATGCATATTGCGATTTGAGACCAATCGGATTACAACATGGCCGACAGGCAGCCATCTTGGATTTTGTCAATTGAAGATTGTTATCGCTATTTCTGAGAAAGTACTGAAGGGATCTTTCTCAAATTTCATATGAAGGTTCCCCTTGGTGCATAGTTATGCATATTGCGTTTTGAGACCAATCGGAAAACAACATGGCCGACAGGCAGCCATCTTGGATTTTGACAATTGAAGTTTGTTATCGCTATTTCTGAGAAAGTGCTGAAGGGATCTTTCTCAAATTTCATATGAAGGTTCCCCTTGGTGCCTAGTTATGCATATTGCGTTTTGAGACCAATCCGAAAACAACATGGCCGACAGGCAGCCATCTTGGATTTTGACAATTGAAGTTTGTTATCGCTATTTCTGAGAAAGTTCTTAAGGGATCTTTCTCAAATTTCATATGTAGGTTCCCCTTGGTGCCTAGTTATGCATATTGCGATTTGAGACCAATTGGAAAACAACATGGCCGACAGGCAGCCATCTTGGATTTTGACAATTGAAGTTTGTTATCACAATTTCTGAGAATGTACTGAATGGATCTTTCTGAAATTTGATATGTAGGTTTCCCTTGGTGCCTAGTTATGCATATTGCGTTTTGAGACCAATCTGAAAACAACATGGCCGACAGGCAGCCATCTTGGATTTTGACAATTGAAGTTTGTTATCACTATTTCTGAGAAAGCGCTGAAGGGATCTTTCTCAAATTTCATATGAAGGTTCCACTTGGTGCCTAGTTATGCATATTGCGTTTTGAGACCAATCCAAAAACAACATGGCCGACAGGCAGCCATCTTGGATTTTGACAATTGAAATTTGTTATCACTATTTCTGAGAAAGTACTGAAGGGATCTTTCTCAAATTTCATATGTAAGTTTCCCTTGGTGCCTAGTTATGCATATTGCATTTTGAGACCAATCTGAAAATAACATGGCCGACAGCCAGCCATCTTGGATTTTGACAATTGAAGTTTGTTATCACTATTTCTGAGAAAGTACTGAAGGGATCTTTCTCAAATTTCATATGGAGGTTCCCCTTAGTGCCTCGTTATGCTTATTGCATTTTGAGATCAATTGGAAAACAATATGGCCGACAGACCGCCATCTTGGATTTTGACAATTGAAGTTTGTTATCTCTATTTCTCAAAGTACTGAATGGATCTTTCACAAATTTCATAAGTAGGTTCCCCTTGGTCCCTTGTATTGCATTTTTGGACCAGTCTGTCCTGAAAACAACCTGGCAAACAAACAGCCATTATTGTTAAATCTCAAATTTCTTATATAGCTAGGATTCCCTTGTTTGAAAAGTACTGGAGGGATGTCTCAATTTGCACAGATTAGTAAAATGAAGGGAAAAGTAGAGAAAAGATCAATCTGACATGGAACCTATGAAGATCATTCAATGGTGGGCGCCAAGATCCCTCTGGGATCTCTTGTTCAATTCTTTATTAGTTTTGCGAGTATACATCTCATCAACATCATACGATTACAAAAAATATAATTCAAGTCAGCTCGAGTAGAGCAATGCACTTGTGACGATTTTTTTTCTGATAAGAAAGTAATTAAATGATTAGCTACTATAGTTGGGAAACTATTAGCACTGATTTCGATATCTACCGGTAATATACATGTAAGTGTATGTCCGTGATATTAGCCATGCAAGAGATGACCCCGATGGACACATAAATAATGATAGTAATAAAAACACAATATCTTTAGGCCGTGGATTTAAAACTACGAAATGTTCAAATAATTGTTGATGAAACTTACTACAGAAATTCAAAGATAATTTTCTCAAACGGACATGTTGCTAGCTAAATACTTCAAATGTCTACGTAAAAATAAGTCGAGATCAAAATAACGAGCCCCTTATGTGGCCTCTCCGAGGTCATGCACAAAACGACATCTATATAAAGGTCAGCTAAATCAGAATTGTAATAATGCTGCCGTGGACACGTGGCTCATTGTCCACTATTAAAATGGTTACCGGATTGAGCACATTTCCGTGTTCCCCATATCCCACTCGAGGTGCACAAAAATTCTGACCAAGATCCGACCGTCCTAAGTACTCTAGAAATGATGACAAAACCGTCTTTTGACCCGTCCCCATTCCGTAAGAATGAAATAATGCTACTGCGGACACTTGGTTCATTGTCCACCATTAACCGGAATAATTACCTTTTGTTTTCCCAAAGAAGGCGGTCACCAGTTAGCAGTCACAGGATACATTTACAATGTATTGACTCAGCTCCTAACACTAAATGACGACTATATCCAATATTACTGGATTTATGACTCTTGAGTGATCTTGCACATGCATGAAAATAGTCTATTTGAACTTTAATAACTACAATATTTCCTCACAAATAGTTTTTATCAAAATGGTCGACATCAAGTACACTGTCATATTGTACAACATTGCAGATATTATTCAACTTATAACATAGATTTCATGAGCAATACATTACACGTATGAATTTGTATCTCATAGTTGAGGTACATCATCCAATAAATACTTACGATGGACGATACAACTGAAAACATATACATGGTCATTAAAGTATAATTAATCGACACCAGGCTGTTGAAAGTCTACCGTCATTACTGATTGAGCGGGTCCGCTACAATTCCGCTCGAGCGGGTCCGCTACAAGTCCGCTCGAGCGGGCCCGCTACAAACCCGCCCGGCGAGCGGGTCCGATACAAGTCCGCTCGAGCGGGCCCGCTACAAGCCCGCCCGGCGAGCGGGTCCGATACAAGTCCGATCAAGCCCGCTAAAAAACCGCTCAAGCCCGCTGCGAACCCGCTCAAGCCCGCTCGAAGCCCGCTCAAATCCCGCGGCAATCCCGCTGCAAACCCGCGCAAATTCTGAGCGGAGGGCTGCGCGGGTCAACGCTCTGTGAGCGTTTCAGTACCAAATCACCCTCCTCGTACTGTATAAACGACTTCTTCTCTGAAACCAAGCAATGGCTATCGCTCATATTTGCCTGGTAACATCATCATGGGGTGGGGATTCAAAATTGTACAAATGGTGGGGCTGACCCCCCAGGGGCCTGAGGGGCGGGGCCGAATGTGGTCAATTTGGCTTTATTGATATAAACAACTTCTTCTCTGAAACTTAGCAATGGTTTGACTGGTAGCATCCCATTGGGGTAGGGATTCAAAATTGCATAAAGGAAGGAGCTGTCCCCCAAGGGTGCAGAGGTTAGGGTCAAAAGGGGTCAATTGGTCTAAACAAGTTCTTCTCTGAAACTAAGCAATGGATATCACACACATTTGTGTGGTCGCGCCAAAAGTCAATATCATTTCATGGATTAATGCACTTTTTGGAATTTTCAGTATTAAAATAAAACCAATGTACATGTACCCATATAAAATGCTTATGATATATATTGACATAGCAATACCAGCGACAAATATACTTCAGCATCATTCTTGTTTCATATCTCATGAAACCAGGTGAGTGATACAGGCCCTCTGGGCCTCTTGTTATAAGTAGTCTGTCAGCAATTCCATTCTAGGACATATCTCAAAAACAGTAAGGGTAGATGTTTTCAAACTTCGCATGATTTTAGCCTTATTGATACAGAAATGTGAAATATGGGTTTGTTTTCAAGATCAAGGTTACTGTTGTGATAACTAGAATATGTGGCCTTTCTAATCTATTTTGTATTTGTTCTAATATGTGTCCAGTCTCTAATAAAGGTCTCACACAACAAATTATTTCACTATATGTTATTACCAAGGACTCAATCCCCTCAATTGCTCATTTAAAGTTCAAATGATGTGAAATCTATATCAAATTAAAGTTTGAAGATTTCACTACCTGAAAAATAATGTAAATGGCATATAAGAGCACACCAATACATTGTACATGTACTTGGAAGACAGTAACCCTGATCATGGTTTTGACCAAAACATTGTCAACACAGAGGCAACTGTCGCATTTGCCTTGAATTCCTCAAACCCCAGGATCTGTGGGGTATTTGCAGAAATACACCTGTAATCAAATTTTGGTCAGAATTAAACAAGGTAACAAAGTTGACCAAGCATCAAGGTTGCATGGTTATAGCTAGGTCAAATCACCAGGTGAAGGTCAAATTTTGTACCTTTTCACTGATAAACATTTTGTTATAACAATATAAAAGGAGTCATCTGATCTTTCAAGGTTACTGGGTCAAAGGTCAAGGTCAAATTTTGTAACCTTATTTTCGCTTATGAACATTTTGTTATGCTGCAACGATACGCTTCCCTCACGGTACGATACATATCACGGTACATTTACAGAGTGCCCCATTAGTTAATTTATTCTGTCTGAAAATTGGAGGGATACAAACATAAATCCAGGGGTACTATCACAAATTCACTAATTAGGTTACTAGTATTTGTACAAGTTTAGCCATCACATTACAGCTGTAATTATAAAAAATGTTAATAAAGTTTAATTAAAATAAAATACTCTTAGAAGCTTTGACATGTTTATTATTATCAGAGACCTATATACTATTAGTACAACTGACACATTGGGTTAATATATGTTTCACAATTTTTTTAAATCTTTTTCTTCTTAAATCATCTAATTTAAATCTGGAATTATTTTGTTTTCAATTAGAATTCTATTCAATTTCAAATTGATCTGGGCCTGTTTGTTTATGTGGACAAACCGGTCCGTCAGTATTCAAATGTAATATTTCAAACATAATACTGATAGTAACGTTAGGCCTATCGTAAAGGACTTGCAAATACATGTTAATACTACTGCTATAACATTATATAAAATTTAAATGAGAGATACAAATTACTGCGCTGCGAGATGAAAATACCGTGAACCGAACCGTGCCATTTATACCGCGATATATACCGTACCACGGATTACCATTGCAGCACTAGTTATGACATCGTGAAGCAAAGTTTGTCAGAATTCAAAAGGAGTCAATTGACAAAGATAAATTCACTTGGTCTGATTATTGGGTCCAAAGCTCAAGGATTGATGATTATGGGAGATTATAGCCATATGACGGGGCCCTTGTTAACCTGTCAGCATTCTCATTATCACTATATTTGGAGAAGTACTGAATGGATCAAATCCAATACAGTAGGCAAGATGTTATCTATGTAAACCAAAGATCTGTAGATTAATGACTAATTATTTTGTCATTCCGGTGTCATTAATTTGCGCAAAGGCAAGAAAATCAGGGTCTCACATCTCTGGGCTTTTAACTGTACAATAAAAATCCTCTCATCTGTCTGTCCAGATTTTGACGTTAGCATTATTGTTTCAAGGTCACCAGATCCATAGGTCAAGTGTTCAAAGATCAAGGTAATATTTTTGTCTCTGAATTAGTTTGTTATGACATTATGTAATTGAAAAGATAAAGATCATCAGGTGAGACGTCAATGTCACATTTATGTACCTTTTCATTGTTTTCTTTTAATTTGCCCCATTTTTGTTTTGCCATATGTAACTGGGGCATAACCTCTGACATGGATAATGAAGCTTTTAAGGTTACATACATGGGAGGCCAAGGCGGTGTGTTATGAACCACTTTAGGGATACATACATGGGAGGCCAAGGCAGTGTGTCATGAACCACTTTAGGGATACATACATGGGAGGCCAAGACAGTGTGTCATGAACCACTTTAGGGATACATACGTGGGAGGCCAAGACAGTGTGTCATGAACCACTTTAGGGATACATATGTGAGAGGCCAAGACAGTGTGTCATGAACCATTTTATGGATACATATGAGGGAGGCCAAGACAGTGTGTCATGAACCATTTTAGGGATATATGTTTGTGAGAGGCCAAGGCAGTGTGTCATGAACCACTTTAGGGATATATGTTTGTGAGAGGCCAAGGCAGTGTGTCATGAACCACTTTAGGGATACATATGTGAGAGGCCAAGACAGTGTGTCATGAACCACTTTAGGGATACATAGTTGGGAGGCCCATGTGCCTCTTATTTGGTCAGTAATAGGACTGTTTAAAAATATTTTAATCAAATCTATACTTACAGTAGTATCATTTATTTTCATTTTGAAAGTTTTTGGGAGCAATTTTGAAAAGTGCTAATGCCTGCTTCATTGTTATACAGTGTGGTTTTAATAATAATGATCGTTTTCATTTTTACTGACAATATTCCGGATATTTGAATTACCGGTAAGAATAAAAAAATAAAACTTCTTTATTGGTAACCTGTCAGGTTCTGGTGCCCAGAGAATTCGGCTGTATTTCTGTCAGGTGTGGTAACTAATGAGTTTACCGAGGAGCAACACCCCTATAACTTGAACAGATGAGGTACGAGATACGAGGCAGACCACACCCGCTGGGAAAGGAATGTGTGTATTTCTTATTTCTGAGCCCCATCATCAGGTGGTGAAGGGTTGTTCACTCGTCTTCATCTGTGGTCTGTAATTCCAAATGATCTCTATTCTACTCCGTCAGTATCACTGTCAGGTTTATGTTTCTTGGGAAGCTTGGGCCGGTCTGTGCTGTCATGGTTGTGTCCTTGGGCAATATAATTTACCTGAATTGCTCTGGATGATATGGGACAGGTCTCCTATATGTTGTTTTAGTGAGGTAGTCACCAGCTACTACAAGGAGACCCCACCTCAAAATGATCCTGGTTGTTTATGAAGAGATAAATGGAGCATATTACCATGATGCTCTAAATTAGTATTGTGCCAACTGAAGATTCGCTATAATTACATTGTCATAGTTTGTGTACCCCAGTCTGTTAAAATGTCAGTGTGCAAAAAATGTGCATATATACAATGTATACAGTATGCATGAAATTAACTAACTGATGGATCTACATGTGAGTCCCAAGTCCTGTATTAATCGAATTTTGATGGGACAGAATTTCTGAAAATAGTTTAATTTAACATTTTGGGATTCATGTGGTTGTTATACTACCCGAAATTTGACTGAACACCGGTTATTTGATTTTACAGGAAATTTGGCATATAATGATATTACAATAGAAAGAAATCAAACTTAATAATTACTAAAATCACTGTTGAATTCCATTCTTGCTGTTTCCATGAGAAATTGTTTTATGAGAGACTTAAATCTGTAAATATTTTTAGCAGCTTTGATTTGATGGATAGTGAAACACCGCAGGCTTGGGTTGATTTAGATACTGAGAATGAGAGTAAATGTGATGAGTCAGATTGGCTTGATATTGATACCCAGGTACATAGCAATCTAAGGGAGACAACTCCTCGGCGAACTAGAGTAGATAGAAAAATCAAACCTGCAGCCAGATTCTCTCTTTAAAAAAATGTGTGAAATATTAAATGTAAAGAGAAATTATACATTTAAAATTCATATTGTGTTTATGATAACTGAAGCGTGAAAGTACCAATGATAAATATTCTTCTGTCATAAATATGTTCACTTCACTTTATAGTTGAGGTACAATTGTGATTGTGGGCCACCCCTCGAAAATGAGATGAACTGAGATGTTTTCTTCTTTTACTCAACAGCTAGTCTTCACTGGTGAGAATTATCAGCTATCAGGGATGTACTAGACCTGATTGTGCCACCGCAGGAGAGGTAGCTACTTGGACAAAGACATCTGTCTTATCTGGATCAAGGGCATGAGGTTTCCAGTGTTGGAATGTGGTGATCAGAGGTATCAAAAGTATTCAGATATCTGACTCCATTGGTATCTTGTACATTTGACATCCATCACTTACTTCTCTGGGCAATGTGTTTTCCGCTCGCTCCGCCGGAATCAACTTAAGTGTCATCACAGTCAGAGGCACCATCTATCTGCAGAGGAAGGGAGTTTCCATAGTGTAGCTGGGAGAGAGCTATGGTACAACACAAAATACATAGACCCAAGGGGTAAACTTATAGTAAGGGTTTCAGTATGGCCGTACGTAGGGAGGAGGCCAGTGTCCACCATCGAGTGTATACTATAGACTATAGGTCAGTGCTCACCTCGCAGACAGTTACTGTGGCCTGGGACCACGAGGAGGTGGTACCTCTTGGTCGTGGCCAGGTGATTATTTGGGACCATGTCCATTGGCTTGATGGTGGTGCTTCTGGGTCATGGGAACACGGTGACATGTACAGGACGCGGGAAACCTATCGGCTGATGGAGTTAATATATTTGCAGAGTAATTCCTATTTATTCTGTTTGGTGTGAAACTGATTCATGAATTGCTTTTTTTTTTAGTATAATGATTTCAGTCCTAACTAAATGTATATTTATCTGAGTGAATTCATGAATATGATTGTAGTAATTAATTTGATCCATATTTTTATACAGTATACATGTAATATTTTGTTTCATCATCTTTATTATTGGCACATTATTGGATTGTTATGCAAGTACCAACTGGGAATTTGTGTGTTCATTTTACTTTTAAGATGATATTGTAGTTTTTAATGAATTACCAAACTGTTGTGGTTTAGTGATTGCTCCAATTTGCGAGAGTTTTTCCTATAAAAAAGTTGTTTGGATTTATCTTCAAACAATGGAAAATTGTTTTGTTTTGTTGAAAATGTTTGGTGTTTATTTTTGGATACATTTGTATGATTGGAATTTTGATGGTTGAAATCAAATGACTGTTTTGTATTCTGTTTGTATGTATCGAGTTAGCATATGATTGTATGGTGCTAGTGTGATTATTAATAATATATGTTATCGATGGTTTTTAGGTCACCTGAGACAAAGTCTCAAGTGACCTATTCTAATCCCCTTTTGTCCGTCGTCGTCCATCGTGCGTCGTGCGTCCGTTAACAATTTACATTTTCGACTTCTTCTCCAAAACCCCTTAACCAAATTCAATGAAATTTGGCAGGAAGCTTCTATGGCTAAAGGTCAACCAAAATTGTAAATTATATGGTCCCCACCCCCCAGGGGCCTGAGGGGTGGGGCTAAAAAGGGTCAAATTGACTAAAACTTCAAAAATCTTCTTCTCTACTCTCAGATATGGTGGAATCAAACACTCTTCATAGATGGAAGGGTCTTAAGGTGCTTTACCAAAATTGTAAATTTCATGACCCAGGGGTCTCAGGTTTGCCCCTTGGGAGGGGGTAAACTTTACTATAGTTTATATAGGGAAATCACATTTTTGACTTTTATTTGTTTTATTTCTATTGGAATTCATTCTAATTTGGTAAACATTGTCAGCATGGGATGACAGTTTGATGGCATGCACATCTTTGCCCTGACTGACCCCCAGGGACTGATGGGCGGGGCTAAAAAGAGCCAAATTGACTGAAATTTCAAAAATCTTCTTCTCAAGACCGAAATAAGTTGGAATCAAATACTCTTTATAGTTGGAAGGGTCTTAAGATGCTTTACTAAAATTGTGAATTTCATGACCCTGGGGTCTCATGTTTGCCCCTGGGGAAGGGGTAAACTTTACTATAGTTTATACAGGGAAATCACATTTTTGACTATAATTTGTTTGATTTCTATTGGAATTCATTCTAATTTGGTTAACATTATCAGCTTGGGATGGCAGTTTGAGGGTATGCACATGTTGGCCCTGATTGACCTGGAGGGGCTTATTGGCGGGGCTAAAAATGGTCAAATTGGCTGAAATTTCAAAAATCTTCTTCTCAAGACCGAAATAAGGTAGAATCAAATACGCTTCATAGTTGGAAGGGTCTTAAGGTGCTCTACTAAAATTTATTAATTTAATGACCCGGGGGTCATAAGTTTGCCCCTGGGGAGGGGTTAAATTTTACTATAGTTTATATAGGGAAATTACATTTTTGACTGATTTGTTTGATTTCTATTGAAATTCATTCTAACTTGGTTAACATTTTCAGCATGGGATAAAAGTTTGATAATATGCATATGTTGGCCCTGACTGACCCCTGAGGGCTGATGGGCGGGGCCAAAAAGGGTAAATTAAATTAACTGAAATATTTAAAATCTCAGGTGACCGTTAAGGCCCATGGGCCTCTTGTTTAAAGATATTTTTGAGCAACAACCATGTACAGTAAAACACGTATAGTAAGAACACGCTTATAGCGATTTTATGGATATTGCGAACTGATCCCGATTCCCCAGCTATTCTCCCTCTTACTTCTATGTAATTCTGTAATTATATTGCGAATTTCACCAATTTAGCGGTGCCGTCGGCTGAAAGTCCATGTTATTTTAACACTATAGTACGAACCCATCTTTCGAATTAGGTAGATCACGACCGGGTCATCGAGAGGCACCCGAGGGCATGTTTCAGGGTATATATTTGTACGGCTATTGAATCGGTGAGTTATGTTTTCGATGACCTCTGAATAAAGTGAGTTGTTTTGTCAATGTTTATGTCAAGTTGTTAATCCATTCTAAGATGTCTAAGTGTGTACACAGTACATGTATGTTTTGAAATGGCTTTATCATCAAGCGACCGAGAGCTAGTGAAAACCATGCTTCTGGGGTAAAGGTCACCGCGACCGATTTCGTCAGTAATACTACGGAAATGACTGATGCAGATGTTGTAAAAGACGTTATGAACATTCGGACGAGGACGAGGAGAAAATACAGACAGATGAGGAAGATTCCGTAATCGGTGGTGCTACGGTGAATGATTATTTACATGAGACAGGCCGTTTTCTTGAGTCCCAAAATGATACGTCAGATGCTTTTAGTACTTTTTACACACTTGCCTCACACGAAAAGTTTCTGCAGAAAGTTATAACTGACTTAAAATAATTGAATCGCTTTTAATTTGTACTTGCTTGTAATTTTATTTTAATATTTTCATACATCAAAGTTTTTAGGAAAAAACAATAAAATTCGTAATACACGTAATACGAATTATCAATATAACGAACTGATTCAGTTGGTCCCCTGGGATTCTTTATAACTGTGTTTTACTGTAATTAGATATTTATAATAGGTTACATAAGGCTTTTGTAAAATATTTTGTGGTGTGAACTTTGTACACTGTAAGTCTATTTTTAGGTAGATTTGCACTAATCTAGCTTTAATAGCAAATTTTAATTCTGTTATTGCCAAATGTTAGAATAGTTGTCTTGGGAGGGGATGTAAAAGTAGGAGAAATATGTAAGTATGTATAATATGATATATTTCTTCAAACTTATTTTCTTTCTTTTTAGGATAGTGTTACTGTTAATGAACAGTCAAGATATCTATGACACCTATTGAAACGAGCTAAATAAACATTTACCCAACGGAAAGCTTAGTTTATAAAAATTATTATTATTAGCACGAAAGTAGTTTAGTGGATTGTTTTCGCTTACAAAAAACAAAAAGCCTGACACGACATAGATAAACACCAATTATAACTGTTTCACAAAAAAATTTTTTTAGATAAGCTCTCTGAATTCTTTAGTGTGTAAGTTAACCAGACATAGGTAAGCATGTGGCTAACCGTACTTATTTGAGGTCTGTCTAAACTCTTGACACAGACGAACTGGTTACCTGTGCACGTGCGTTGCCATTCAGACCAAACGTTGTCAGGTAGTCAACTTTTCTCAAAAGTATTTTGCCAATTGCTGATCAACACCAGTCATATTTTGTCTTATTGTGTTTTCATTCACCATATTTGTAACTTAAAATGGAGGATTTTATTGAATTGTACAAATGAAAGCTGTCAGAAAACTCTGTGATTAGCCCAGAAAATGGCACCTGCAGAATATGGACAGGACTAGAACAAATATTCATACTCTGCCTACACTGACGACGACCATCTGCCAGAAATTGTCCGTTCGTTGTCCAATGCTACATTATCACAGCTAGGACAGAACCTATGACAAAAACAGGAAAATATGGCTTGAGATCTTTTAACGACCCATTTGATTCAAAATGGACAACAAAAGGGCAAGTGAGCTTATGCTGTGGTGCGGAGACTGTCATCAGTCCGTCCGTTTGTCCGTCCGACATAAACTTTTTGCCTTTAACAACTTCTTCTCAATAACCAAGAAGCCCAGGGACTTGATATTGAGCCGGAGGCATGCTGGGGTGAAGGGCTACCAAGTTTGTTCAAAAGAATGACCTTGACCTTCATTCAAGGTCACAGGGATCAAATAGGCTGAAATCTTTAAACAACTTCTTCTCAATTACCAATTGCAAGAGTCCCAAGGAGTTGATATTGGGTCTGTAGCATGCTAGGGTATAGGGCTACCAAGTTTGTTCAAATAAATGAACTTGACCTTTCAAGGTGAGAGCAGTCAAATAGGCTAAAATATTTCCATGACTTATTTTCAATAACTGAAAGGTCTGGAGACCTTATATTTGGCTTTTAGTATTATTGGATGAAGGCTTGTAAGTTTGTTCAAATAAGTGACCTTGATCATAATTTAACTTGGAAACAGTTAAATTGGCCTTGGATCTGATATATGGTCTCTGTTACACCTGTTCTTAATTATGTTTATTTATGAAATGGATCACTGGATAGCAGGTGAGCAATTCGGGCCCAATGGGCCCTTGTTTTTACAATGGAACATTACATATGTTCATAGATCTGTGATGTTAGTGTGTTGGGTAAATTATTTTTGATACTAATGGTTTATAGAGTAGATGAGTATGGTCAAACCTGCTCTATTGATCGCCTGTATATAACGACAACCTGTGTATAATGACCAATCTTAAGATTTCCTGTGAGAATTTGCTATATAACGGCCCTCTGTATAATGACCACCTGTCTCTTAGAACGGCGGTCGCTCATTCATTTTCTATAGCAACCGATTTTTGTCAGCCATCTTCTTCTCTCAACTTTTGTCTGTTGTAGTTACCTCCTCTTGACCACGCTTCAATTCGGAACAGGCTTTACCTTTTACCTTTAAAGCAACCTCATGGTTTATCGATGTTGTTCACTAATCCCCTGTGGGTCGCTATCATGTTCCAAGTAATACAATGTTTTTTATAAGAATTACTCAACTCAATCTCATGGCTTTGAGTACTTTTACTCAGACCTTATCATGAAACAAAGGGTTCATTTCATTCCTGAGTTCTCCGTTACATAGATCAATACAGAAAGTTAGATATATTGATGTCTATCTCACGTAAACGACATGGTATATCAATGTCTACGTGTAAACGACATGGTATATCAATGTCTACATGTAAACGATATGGTATATTGATGTCTTCTACTTCATGTAAACGACATGGTATATTGATGTCAACTTCATGTAAACGACATTGTATATTGATGTCAACCCCATGTAAACGACATTGTATATTGATGTCACCTCATGTAAACGACATGGTATATTGATGTCAACTTCATGTAAACGACATTGTATATTGATGTCAACCCCATGTAAACGACATGGTATATTGATGTCTACCTCATGTGGACGACATTGTATATTGATGTCTACCTCATGTAAACGACATTGTATATTGATGTCTACCTCATGTAAACAACATTTTTCTTCAAAGTCCAATATTTTTTTGGAACTGTGTCGACAGAGCTTTAGAAATGTGTGAGATTTGAATTATTAATTTTGTACTTTGTGGTTATGAATATTAGTGGTGTATGGTCCCAATGTACTCACTGGTATTTCTTAACACTTGTTCTGTTAAATAAATTATATTGAGTGTTATATCATTGAGTCTGTGTTCATTTGTCATACTTCATGTTTATCAAATTATGTAAGACCCCAATGGGCACCAAGATTGATGAACCAGTGTAAGGTTTCTTGGACAGAAACCACTCATTTAACATGTATAACACTGAACTGTCAATATAACACTGAACTGTCAATATAATACTGAACTGCCAATAGAACTGTCAATATAACACTAAACTGCCAATATATCACAGAACTGCCAATATAACACTGAACTGCCAATATTTCACCGAACTGCCAATACAACACTGAACTGTCAATATAACATTGAAATGTCAACATAACACTGAACTGCAAATATAACGCTGAGCTGTCGATATAACACTGAACTTTCAATATAATACTGAACTGCCAATATTACACCGAACTGCCAATACAACACTGAACTGCCAATATAATACTGAACTGTCAATATAACACTGAACTCAACATAACACTGAACTGCCAATATAACACTGAACTTCCAATAAAACACTAACCTGTCAATATAACACTGAACTGTCAATCACTGAACTGTCAATATTACACTGAACTGTCAATATAACACTGAACTCAACATAACACTGAACTGCCAATATAACACTGAACTTCCAATAAAACACTAACCTGTCAATATAACACTGAACTGTCAATATAACACTGAACTGTCAATATTCTCTGAACTGTCGATATAACACTGAACTTTCAATATAACACTGAACTGTCAATATAACACGGAACTGTCAATATAACACTGAACTGCCAACATAACACTGAGCTGTCAATATAACACTGTACAGTCATTATAACACTGAACTGTCAATATAACACTGAACTCAACATAACACTGAACTGCCAATATAACACTGAACTTCCAATAAAACACTAACCTGTCAATAAAACACTAACCTGTCAATATAACACTGAACTGTCGATATAACACTGAACTTTCAATATAACACTGAAGAGTCAATATTACACTGAACTGTCAGTATAACACTTAACTGCCAATATAACACTAAACAGTCAACACAACACTGAAGAGTCAATATAAAACTGAACTGTCAATATAACACTGAACTATCAGTATAACACTGAACTGTCAATATAACACTGAACTGCCAATATTACACCGAACTGCCAATACAACACTGAACTGTCAATATAACACTGAACTCAACATAACACTGAACTGCAAATATAACACTGACCAGTCAATATAACACTGAACTGTCAATATAACACCGAAATGCCAATATTACACTGAACTGTCGATATAACACTGAACTGTCAATATAATACTGGACTGTCAATATTACACTGAACTGTCAATATAACACTGGACTGTCAATATAGCAGAGAACTGTCAATACAACACTGAACTGTCAATATAACACTGAACTGCCAATATAGCAGAGAACTGTCAATACAACACTGAACTGTCAATATAACACTGGACTGTCAATAGAACACTGAACTGTCAATACAACACTGAACTGTCAATATAACACTGAACTGCCAATATAACACTGAACTGCCAATATAACAGAACTGCCAATGCAACACTGAACAATCAATATAACCTTAAAATGTCAATACAACAGTCAACTGTCAATACAACACTGAACAGTCAATAGAACACTGAACTGTCAATATAACACTGGACTGTCAATAGAACACTAAACTGTCAATATAACACTGGACTGTCAATAGAACACTGAACTGTCAATATAACACTGGACTGTCAATAAAACACTAAACATTCAATATAACACTTAAGTGTCAATACAACACTGAACAGTCAATATAACACTGAACAGTCAATATAACACTGAACTGTCAATATAACACTGGGCTGTCAATATAATACTGGACTGTCAATATGACACTTAACTCTCAATATAACACTGGACTGTCAATAGAACACTGAACTGTCAATATAACACTGGACTGTCAATACAACACTGAACAGTCAATATAACACTGAACTGTCCAAATACAGAACTGTCAATATAACACTGGGCTGTCAATATAATACTGGACTGTCAATATAACACTGGACTGTCAATATAACACTGGACTGTCAATAGAACACTGAACTGTCAATACAACACTGAACTGTCAATATAACACTGAAATGCCGATATAACACTGAACTGTCAATATAACACTGAACTGTCAATATAACACTGAAATGCCGATATAACACTGAACTTTCAATATAATACTGAACTGCCAATATTACACCGAACTGCCAATACAACACTGAACTGCCAATATAATACTGAACTGTCAATATAACACATAACTCAACATAACACTGAACTGCCAATATAACACTGAACTTCCAATAAAACACTAACCTGTCAATATAACACTGAACTGTCAATATAACACTGAACTGTCAATATTACACTGAACTGTCAATATAACACTTAACTCAACATAACACTGAACTGCCAATATAACACTGAACTTCCAATAAAACACTAACCTGTCAATATAACACTGAACTGTCAATATAACACTGAACTGTCAATATTACACTGAACTGTCGATATAACACTGAACTTTCAATATAACACTGAACTGTCAATATAACACGGAACTGTCAATATAACAGAACTGTCAATATAACACTGAACTGCCAACATAACACTGAACTGTCAATATAACACTGAACAGTCATTATAACACTGAACTGTCAATATAACACTGAACTCAACATAACACTGAACTGCCAATATAACACTGAACTTCCAATAAAACACTAACCTGTCAATAAAACACTAACTTGTCAATATAACACTGAACTGTCGATATAACACTGAACTTTCATTATAACACTGAAGAGTCAATATAAAACTGAACTGCTGGTAAAACACTGAACTGTCAATATAACACTGAACAGTCAATATTACACTGAACTGTCAGTATAACACTTAACTGCCAATATAACACTAAACAGTCAATACAACACTGAAGAGTCAATATAAAACTGAACTGCTGGTAAAACACTGAACTGTCAATATAACACTAAACAGTCAATATTACACTGAACTGTCAGTATAACACTGAACTGCCAATATAACACTAAACAGTCAACACAACACTGAAGAGTCAATATAAAACTGAACTGTCAATATAACACTGAACTGTCAGTATAACACTGAACTGTCAATATAACACTGAACTCAACATAACACTGAACTGCAAATATAACACTGAACTTCCAATAAAACACTGACCAGTCAATATAACACTGAACTGTCAATATAACACTGAACTGTCAATATAACACCGAAATGCCAATATTACACTGAACTGTCGATATAACACTGAACTGTCAATATAACATGGAACTGTCAATATAACAGAACTGTCAATATAACACTGAACTGCCAATATAACACTGAACTGCCAATATAATACTGAACTGTCAATATAAGACCGAAATGCCAATATTACACTGAACTGTCGATATAACACTGAACTTTCAATATAACACTGAACTGTCAATATAACACGGAACTGTCAATATAACAGACCTGTCAATATAACACTGAACTGCCAATATAACACTGAACTGCCAATATAACAGAACTGCCAATGCAACACTGAACAATCAATATAACCTTAAAATGTCAATACAACAGTCAACTGTCAATACAACACTGAACAGTCAATAGAACACTGAACTGTCAATATAACACTGGACTGTCAATAGAACACTAAAGTGTCAATATAACACTGGACTGTCAATAGAACACTGAACTGTCAATATAACACTGGACTGTCAATAAAACACTAAACATTCAATATAACACTTAAGTGTCAATACAACACTGAACAGTCAATATAACACTGAACAGTCAATATAACACTGAACTGTCAATATAACACTGGGCTGTCAATATAATACTGGACTGTCAATATGACACTTAACTCTCAATATAACACTGGACTGTCAATAGAACACTGAACTGTCAATATAACACTGGACTGTCAATACAACACTGAACAGTCAATATAACACTGAACTGTCCAAATACAGAACTGTCAATATAACACTGGGCTGTCAATATAATACTGGACTGTCAATATTACACTGAACTGTCAATATAACACTGGACTGTCAATATAACACTGGACTGTCAATATAGCAGAGAACTGTCAATACAACACTGAACTGTCAATATAACACTGAACTGCCAATATAGCAGAGAACTGTCAATACAACACTGGACTGTCAATATAACACTGGACTGTCAATAGAACACTGAACTGTCAATACAACACTGAACTGTCAATATAACACTGAAATGCCGATATAACACTGAACTGTCAATATAACACTGAACTGTCAATATAACACTGAAATGCCGATATAACACTGAACTTTCAATATAATACTGAACTGCCAATATTACACCGAACTGCCAATACAACACTGAACTGCCAATATAATACTGAACTGTCAATATAACACTGAACTCAACATAACACTGAACTGCCAATATAACACTGAACTTCCAATAAAACACTAACCTGTCAATATAACACTGAACTGTCAATATAACACTGAACTGTCAATATTACACTGAACTGTCAATATAACACTTAACTCAACATAACACTGAACTGCCAATATAACACTGAACTTCCAATAAAACACTAACCTGTCAATATAACACTGAACTGTCAATATAACACTGAACTGTCAATATTACACTGAACTGTCGATATAACACTGAACTTTCAATATAACACTGAACTGTCAATATAACACGGAACTGTCAATATAACACTGAACTGCCAACATAACACTGAACTGTCAATATAACACTGAACAGTCATTATAACACTGAACTGTCAATATAACACTGAACTCAACATAACACTGAACTGCCAATATAACACTGAACTGCCAATATAACACTGAACTTCCAATAAAACACTAACCTGTCAATAAAACACTAACCTGTCAATATAACACTGAACTGTCGATATAACACTGAACTTTCAATATAACACTGAAGAGTCAATATAAAACTGAACTGCTGGTAAAACACTGAACTGTCAATATAACACTGAACAGTCAATATTACACTGAACTGTCAGTATAACACTTAACTGCCAATATAACACTGAACAGTCAATACAACACTGAACTGTCAATACAACACTGAACTGTCAATATAACACTGAAATGTCCAAATACAGAACTGTCAATATAACACTGAACTGTCAATATAACACTGAACTGTCAATATAACACTGAAATGCCGATATAACACTGAACTTTCAATATAATACTGAACTGCCAATATTACACCGAACTGCCAATACAACACTGAACTGCCAACATAACACTGAACTGCCAATATAACACTGAACTTCCAATAAAACACTAACCTGTCAATATAACACTGAACTGTCAATATAACACTGAACTGTCAATATTACACTGAACTGTCAATATAACACTTAACTCAACATAACACTGAACTGCCAATATAACACTGAACTGTCAATATAACACTGAACTGTCAATATAACACTGAACTGTCAATATAACACTGGAACTGTCAATATAACACTGAACTGTCAATATAACACAACTGTCAATATAACACGGAACTGTCAATATAACAGAACTGTCAATATAACACTGAACTGCCAACATAACACTGAACTGTCAATATAACACTGAACAGTCATTATAACACTGAACTGTCAATATAACACTGAACTCAACATAACACTGAACTGCCAATATAACACTGAACTTCCAATAAAACACTAACCTGTCAATAAAACACTAACCTGTCAATATAACACTGAACTGTCGATATAACACTGAACTTTCAATATAACACTGAAGAGTCAATATAAAACTGAACTGCTGGTAAAACACTGAACTGTCAATATAACACTGAACAGTCAATATTACACTGAACTGTCAGTATAACACTTAACTGCCAATATAACACTAAACAGTCAATACAACACTGAAGAGTCAATATAAAACTGAACTGCTGGTAAAACACTGAACTGTCAATATAACACTAAACAGTCAATATTACACTGAACTGTCAGTATAACACTGAACTGCCAATATAACACTAAACAGTCAACACAACACTGAAGAGTCAATATAAAACTGAACTGTCAATATAACACTGAACTATCAGTATAACACTGAACTGTCAATATAACACTGAACTCAACATAACACTGAACTGCAAATATAACACTGAACTTCCAATAAAACACTGACCAGTCAATATAACACTGAACTGTCAATATAACACTGAACTGTCAATATAACACCGAAATGCCAATATTACACTGAACTGTCGATATAACACTGAACTGTCAATATAACATGGAACTGTCAATATAACAGAACTGTCAATATAACACTGAACTGCCAATATAACACTGAACTGCCAATATAATACTGAACTGTCAATATAAGACCGAAATGCCAATATTACACTGAACTGTCGATATAACACTGAACTTTCAATATAACACTGAACTGTCAATATAACACGGAACTGTCAATATAACAGACCTGTCAATATAACACTGAACTGCCAATATAACACTGAACTGCCAATATAACACTGAACTGCCAATATAACAGAACTGCCAATGCAACACTGAACAATCAATATAACCTTAAAATGTCAATACAACAGTCAACTGTCAATACAACACTGAACAGTCAATAGAACACTGAACTGTCAATATAACACTGGACTGTCAATAGAACACTAAACTGTCAATATAACACTGGACTGTCAATAGAACACTGAACTGTCAATATAACACTGGACTGTCAATAAAACACTAAACATTCAATATAACACTTAAGTGTCAATACAACACTGAACAGTCAATATAACACTGAACAGTCAATATAACACTGAACTGTCAATATAACACTGGGCTGTCAATATAATACTGGACTGTCAATATGACACTTAACTCTCAATATAACACTGGACTGTCAATAGAACACTGAACTGTCAATATAACACTGGACTGTCAATACAACACTGAACAGTCAATATAACACTGAACTGTCCAAATACAGAACTGTCAATATAACACTGGGCTGTCAATATAATACTGGTCTGTCAATATAACACTGGACTGTCAATATAACACTGGAATGTCAATAGAACACTGAACTGTGAAAGTAACACTGGACTGTCAATAGAACACTGAACTGTCAATATAACAATGGACTGTCAATACAACACTGAACAGTTAATATAACACTTAACTGTCAATACAACACTGAACAGTCAATATTACACTGAACTGTCCAAATACAGAACTGTCAATATTACACTTAACTGTCAATATAACACTGGACTGTCAATATAACACTGGACTGTCAATACAACACTGAACAGTCAATATAACACTGAAATGTCCAAATACAGAACTGTCAATATAACGCTGGGCTGTCAATATTACACTGAACTGTCAATATAACACTGGACTGTCAATATAGCAGAGAACTGTCAATACAACACTGAACTGTCAATATAACACTGAACTGCCAATATAGCAGAGAACTGTCAATACAAACACTGAACTGTCAATATAACACTGAACTGCCAATATAGCAGAGAACTGTCAATACAACACTGAACTGTCAATACAACACTGAACTGTCAATATAACACTGAAATGCCGATATAACACTGAACTGTCAATATAACACTGAACTGTCAATATAACACTGAAATATCGATATAACACTGAACTGTCAATATAACACTGAACTGCCAATATAACAGAACTGTTAATAGAACATTGAACTGCCAATAAACATGAGTATAGGATACATGGGTATATAATTGTCATTAGTTCACGAAACATGAGTACAGGATACACAAGTTTATAATTGTCGTTAGTTCACGAAACAGGAGTACAGAATACACGGTTATATAATTGTCATTAGTTCACGAAACACGAGTAGGGGATACACGGGTATATAATTGTCATTAGTTCACGAAACACGAGTAGGGGATACACGGGTATATAATTGTCATTAGTTCACGAAACACGAGTAGGGGATACACGGGTATATAATTGTCATTAGTTCACGAAACACGAGTAGGGGATACACGGGTATATAATTATCTTTAGTTCACGAAACACGAGTACAGGTACACGGTTATATAATTGTCGTCAGTTCACGAAACACGAGTACAGGACAACGGTTATATAATTGTCGTCAGTTCAGGAAACACGAGTACAGGATACACGGGCATATAATTCTCATTAGTTCACGAAACACGAGTACGGGTTACAAGAGTATATCATTGCCATTAGTTCAGGAAACACGAGTACAGGATACACGGGTATATAATTGTCATTAGTTCACGAAACACGAGTACGGGTTACACGGATATGATTGTCGTCAGTTCACGAAACACGAGTACAGGATACACGGGCATATAATTCTCATTAGTTCACGAAACACGAGTACGGGTTACAAGAGTATATCATTGCCATTAGTTCAGGAAACACGAGTACAGGATACACGGGTATATAATTGTCATTAGTTCACGAAACACGAGTACGGGTTACACGGATATGATTGTCGTCAGTTCACGAAACACGAGTACAGGATGTACGGGTATATAATTCTCATTAGTTCACGAAACACGAGTACGGGTTACAAGAGTATATAATTGCCATTAGTTCACGAAACACAAGTACGGGTTACACGGATATAATAGTCATTAGTTCACGAAACACGAGTACGGGATACACGGGTATATAATTGTCATTAGTTCACGAAACACGAGAACGGGATACACGGATATGATTGTCGTTAGTTCACGAAACACGAGTACATAATACACGGGCATATATTTATAATAAGTTCACGAACACGGGATGCACGGATATAATTGTCATTAGTTCACGAAACACGAGTACAGGATACACGGGTATATAATTGTCATTAGTTCACGAAACACGAGTACGGGTTACACGGGTATATAATTGTCGTTTTTTCACGAAACACGGGTACATGTTACACGAGTATATAATTGTCATTAGTTCACGAAACACGAGTACAGGATACACGGGTATATAATTGTCATTAGTTCACGAAACACGAGTACGGGTTACACGAGTATATAATTCTCATTAGTTCATGAAACACGAGTACGGGATACACGGGTATATAATTGTCATTAGTTCACGAAACACGAGAACGGGATACACGGGTATATGATTGTCGTTAGTTCACGAAACACGAGTACATAATACACGGGCATATATTTATAATAAGTTCACGAACACGAGTAGGATGCACGGTATATAATTGTCATTAGTTCACGAAACACGAGTACAGGATACACGGGTATATAATTGTCATTAGTTCACGAAACACGAGTACGGGATACACGGGTATATAATTGTCGTTTTTTCACGAAACACGGGTACATGTTACACGAGTATATAATTGTCATTAGTTCACGAAACACGAGTACAGGATACACGGGTATATAATTGTCATTAGTTCACGAAACACGAGTACGGGTTACACGAGTATATAATTCTCATTAGTTCATGAAACTTGAGTACAGGATACACGGGTATATAATTGTCGTTAGTTCAGGAAACACGAGTACAGGATATACGGGTATATAATTGTCGTTAGTTCACGAAACACGAGTACAGGATACACGGGTATATAATTGTCATTAGTTCACGAAACACGAGTACAGGATACACGGGTATATAATTGTCATTAGTTCACGAAACACGAGTACAGGATACACGGGCATATATTTATAATAAGTTCACGAACACGGGATGCACGGATATAATTGTCATTAGTTCACGAAACACGAGTACGGGTTACACGGGTATATAATTCTCATTAGTTCATGAAACTTGAGTACAGGATACACGGGTATATAATTGTCGTTAGTTCAGGAAACACGAGTACAGGATACACGGGTATATAATTGTCGTTAGTTCAGGAAACACGAGTACAGGATACACGGGTATATAATTGTCGTTAGTTCACGAAACACGAGTACAGGAAACACGGGTATATAATTGTCGTTAGTTCACGAAACACGAGTACATGATACACGGGTATATAATTGTCGTTAGTTCACGGAAAACAAGTATAGGATACACGGGTATATAATTCTCATTCGTTCACGAAACACGAGTACAGGATACACGGGTATATAATTGTCATTAGTTCACGAAACACGAGTACATGATACACAGGTATATCGATGTCGTTAGTTCACGGAACACGAGTATAGGATACACGGGTATATAATTGTCGTTAGTTCACGAAACACGAGTACGGGTTACACGGGTATATAATTCTCATTAGTTCATGAAACTTGAGTACAGGATACACGGGTATATAATTGTCGTTAGTTCAGGAAACACGAGTACAGGATACACGGGTATATAATTGTCGTTAGTTCACGAAACACGAGTACAGGAAACACGGGTATATAATTGTCGTTAGTTCAGGAAACACGAGTACAGGATACACGGGTATATAATTGTCATTAGTTCACGAAACACGAGTACATGATACACGGGTATATCGATGTCGTTAGTTCACGGAAAACAAGTATAGGATACACGGGCATATAATTCTCATTCGTTCACGAAACACGAGTACAAGATACACGGGTATATAATTGTCGTTAGTTCACGAAACACGAGTACAGGATACACGGGTATATAGTTGTCATTCGTTCACGAAACACGAGTATAGGATACACGGGTATATAATTGTCATTAATTCATGAAACACGAGTACGGGATACACGGGTATATAATTGTCATTAGTTCACGAAACATGAGTACAGGATACACCGGTATATAATTGTCATTAGTTCACGAAACACGAATACAGGATACACGGGTAAATATTTGTCATTAGTAATACAGGATACACGGGTATATATTTGTCATTAGTTCACGAAACATGAGAACATGATACACGGGCATAAAATTCTAATTAGTTCACGAACACGGGATGCACGGATATAATTCTCATTAGTTCATGAATCTTGAGTACAGGATACACGGGTATATAATTGTCGTTAGTTCAGGAAACACGAGTACAGGATACACGGGTATATAATTGTCATTAGTTCACGAAACACGAGTACATGATACACGGATATATCGATGTCGTTAGTTCACGGAAAACAAGTATAGGATACACGGGCATATAATTCTCATTCGTTCACGAAACACGAGTACAAGATACACGGGTATATAATTGTCGTTAGTTCACGAAACACGAGTACAGGATACACGGGTATATAGTTGTCATTCGTTCACAAAACACGAGTATAGGATACACGGGTATATAATTGTCATTAATTCATGAAACACGAGTACGGGATACACCGGTTTATAATTGTCATTAGTTCACGAAACACGAATACAGGATACACGGGTAAATATTTGTCATTAGTAATACAGGATACACGGGTATATATTTGTCATTAGTTCACGAAACATGAGAACATGATACACGGGCATAAAATTCTAATTAGTTCACGAACACGGGATGCACGGATATAATTCTCATTAGTTCATGAATCTTGAGTACAGGATACACGGGTATATAATTGTCGTTAGTTCAGGAAACACGAGTACAGGATACACGGGTATATAATTGTCGTTAGTTCACGAAACACGAGTACAGGATACACGGGTATATAATTGTCGTTAGTTCATGAAACTTGAGTACAGGATACACGGGTATATAATTGTCGTTAGTTCACGAAACACGAGTACAGGATACACGGGTATATAATTATCGTCAGTTCAGGAAACACGATTACAGGACACACGGGTATATAATTGTCGTTAGTTCACGAAACACGAGTACATGATACACGGGTATAATTGCCATTAGTTCACGAAACAGGAGTACAGGATACACTGGTATATAATTGTCATTAGTTCATGAAACACGAGTACGGGATACACGGGTATATAATTGTCATTAGTTCACGAAACATGAGTACAGGATACACGGGTATATAATTGTCATTAGTTCACGAAACACGAATACAGGATACACGGGTATATATTTGTCATTAGTAATACAGGATACACGGGTATATATTTGTCATTAGTTCACGAAACATGAGAACATGATACATGGGCATATAATTCTAATTAGTTCACGAACACGGGATGCACGGATATAATTCTCATTAGTTCATGAAACTTGAGTACAGGATACACGGGTATATAATTGTCGTTAGTTCACGAAACACGAGTACAGGATACACGGGTATATAATTGTCGTTAGTTCACGAAACACGAGTACAGGATACACGGGTATATACATTTTTGTAATTGTCGTTAGTTCATGAAACTTGAGTACAGGATACACGGGTATATAATTGTCGTTAGTTCACGAAACACGAGTACAGGATGTCACGGTCGCCTGTAGTTTATGTATGTCTTCGTATGGTATTGGTCACGTGAGAATGTGTGTGAGCGTACCCAGGTACAGTATATGTGGGACTGTCCAGGTGACCACTTCGTTCACTCACGAACGTTACCTGTGTAACAGGAGCGTGTCGGGCCCAGTTTGCGTACGTCAAACTGCACCCGACTCGCCCTTGTGGACCAACAACCCAGGTTCGATGGGTAACTTGTATCTGTCGTATAGAGAGAGAACAAACGTCTTGAACTACAATTAACCATTTATTAATGACGATATAAACATTTACAACACGAAATTACATATAAACGGACAGCAGCATAGGCCTAGCTATATAATAAACATCCTAACCTAAAACCAACCCCCATACCTGTACGACCGAACTAAACCCAACATCCCGACTAATACTACCCACCCAAGACCCTACATACCCTACGTTACGTTAGTACTAGCGAGAAAGACGTGACAGCACACAGGAAATCAATCCATCGGGACTGCCCAGTATACTTGATTGATTGATGGGGCTTAACGTCCTTGTTCCGGTTATAACCGAGCCTAGGACTGCCCAGTATACGATACACCACCCTGAATTTATCCCACTTTTTAACAATACAAAACTATAAGGACCAATCACGACAGAGGATACACAGGCACGACAGACACTGACGAAAAAGCAAGCGACTACGAACAATGCACGACAAAAACATCGACCAGAGACA
This sequence comes from Pecten maximus, assembly GCF_902652985.1. Classification (NCBI taxonomy): domain Eukaryota; kingdom Metazoa; phylum Mollusca; class Bivalvia; order Pectinida; family Pectinidae; genus Pecten; species Pecten maximus. The sequence continues at coordinate 33,067 of NW_022980403.1, forward strand.
GCACACGTGAACAGAGGACTAGCAAAGGTCAAGGTGACACAGGTACACATAGTACAGACACAACATATAGACATGGCATATAGTTAGCGTTAAGCTTAACCCTGTCAGCTTAACCTATCAGTACATATACGATAACATCCCCCGCTACACCTGTTCGCCGTGTTTATGGCGCAAGATAAATTTGTGGAAGAAGCCCAGACATCGGATTGGGGTAAGTAATCTTGCTATCTTTCGTAAATTGTGTTTTTGCTTGTTTAATATTGTTATTTATTGCCATATTCATTGTGTATGTATTGCATGTCAAGCCATCTAGTTATCGGTGCGTGCCATTCATGCGTGACTATTTGTGTAATCGAATACAGGTGTGATAGTTTGATAAAATACTTGTTTTCGTTGTTTATAGATACATTAATGTATTGCATACATTTTTCGGCATAGCCGTCTAATTTTCTTTTGGCCCCGGATATGACGCGACAGGTGGCGTTCTGGTCAAGATGAAGTATGTGATTGGTCAATGTAGCGGTCAATGCAAAATGCAGATATACAGTTAATCAAAGTACTGGAAGTACTGTAAACGAACATTATTGTTTAATGCAAAATCAGTAATCTTCTAAGTTTTAAGTTGATAAATTTACTGATATCGGTTTAGGAATTAATTGCAAATAATTTGAAATGTTTGCAGCTGTTCTGATTTGATTGTACACATGCATGTTTCTGTAAGGTCCTAATTGAAATTGGAAGTTTGTTGATCTATCTTGGATCGATGAAAATAAAATATGTCTTCTTTCTTTCGGGAAGGCATCATCAGTTATAATACAGCCAGGACTCTGTGACCTTATTGATGCCAACTTCTAATATGCACTAAATTTAGGCTAGTTCCATCGTTAGTTTAGCATACATAGTTGCATTTCAACTTAATATGATGAAACACACATAAAGAATTACTGAACACCAAAACCAGAGCTGCTAATCTATGCCCGAATTAAGAATGTATCCTATTGAAACTGTACTCATGCAAGCATTTATGGTACTTCAAAACAAAAACACCTGACTCCTTTTGTTCAGGAATCATTTGATGTTAATAAATCTATATATGAGAAGATAAACTTCTGGTATAATTACAGTATTGTAAACAATGTGATAAAGAATAACAACCAGATAAAGACTATCTTCATCGAATAATTCAGCAAACAGGAAAAGAAAACTTCAAGCTTCATTTTCAACTTCAAACCTGATCACAAAGATTACAATCCATTCGATGGGACGACACATTCCCTATTTATTGTCCTTTTCCAATGTTGATCATCCAATCATACTGAACCACACAATTCAGCAATGTAATTGCACAAATCACATCCTTTATGTGGAGAGAACATTTTTGGGGATGTTATAAGATTCCATAACTGTATGTAAATTGTGAAGCATTCTATATCTATAACTATATATATACAGTACGTGTATATATTTACACATATCAAAATTGGAATGACACAGGAGATTTGCAAGTTTAAGTTCACCATCAGTCATGGGAGGTTTATGTAAAATGTTATATTTACCGGGGTAATTAGTAATTTTGAGAATATATTTATGAAGCTCTATTCTGTACATTCTACCAGTGCTTAGAGAATGGACACAATTATATGTTCTCCTATGTCAAAATTAATCATATGTAAAATATTAGGGGTTTATTCGCCATTCTAGGCCTGATTGCCGTCATAGTAAAATTACCAAAATGGACTTGAAATCAATATTTTTAAGAGAATGATCTATGACTCGAATATTTCATAAAAATAATGTAATACATCGTTTATTCACTTCATTCAGATCTTCAACACCGCATAATTTGTGGAGTCATATATAGAAATATATGAACCATTTTGTTATTGATTTATATTTCACACAAGTAAGCACTAGATGTAAGCAGTAAGTACAATGTATATGTACCGCGCGCTATCTACTGGCATGACTTTGAGTACAGTAAACTACACTCGCTTTGTGGATATTGACAGGATAACATATATTTACATACTAATTCAATTTTAGAATCGTAACTGAAATCTTGTAAGCATGGCACAAATAGTCATCTGAACATTTGTTGTATTTTGAAAAAATATTTAAGGTAAATTTTCAGTTTATCAATTCATTGATTACTCCGTGTTTGAAGTATGGTGTAGTGAGAATTTCAAGTCTTGATCATGACTTGATGAAAATTTTATATTAACAAATTATTAAAATGAATTTGTTTGAAAAATAACACAAGTTCCACAGCAATATTATATAGAGAATCAATCACAATATATATCAAAAGTTATAAAACTACAAATAACAATTAACGGCTGAAATATCAAATTAAGTGAATATCACAAGTATTTTTGCATTTGTTTTTAGATAATCCGGATTTCCGTTTTCCGGCTTTAAAAAAAAAGAGAAGTATTTTAATTGCCGTTATAGTTGAATTACCAAAATGGACCTGAAATCAGTATTTTAAAAAAAAGAATGATCTATGACTTGAATATTTCATAAAAATAATTTAATACATCGTTTATTCACTTCATTCAGATCCTCAGACACCGCATAATTTGTGAAGTCATATATAGAAATATATGAACCATTTTTGTTATTGATTTATAGTTCACACAAGTAAGCACTAGATGTAAGCAGTATGTATATGTACCGCTATCTACCGGCATGACTGAGTACAGTATACTACACTCGCTTTGTGGATATTGACAGTATAACATATATTTACATACTAATTCAATTTTAGAATTATAACTGAAATCTTGTAACAGTATGGCACAAATAGTCATCTGAACATGTATTTGTATATTGAAAAATTATTTAGGTAAATATTAACTCATTTGCTTGACTTCAATTTTCAATTTATCAATTCATTGATTACTGTGTTTGAAGTATGGTGTAGCGAGAATTTCAAGTCTTGATCATGACTTGATGAACGTTCTAAATTAACAAATTATTTAAAAAAACATTATAACTGGATCTTTGTTGTTTTTAACTGTTCACTATTCGATTATGCAAAGTTGTCAAGAAATAAACCAAGAGTTAACTGACAGAATGATCAAACTCATAGTTCAAGGTCACAAGTTCAAAGGTCAACGGTCAAGGTCATCCTGGGTCGGCTTCAAAATGCCAGGTAATCGACCCTTTTGGATTTAGCAGTCAAAACAATTTTGACATTTTCTTATCAATGAATGATCTTGTTTTTGATATGCTTTTATATAAATTTGAAACATTAGTTATAGCAGATTGCAGAATTGTTTATTAGGGCCCCGCATCAAAGATGCGGTGCCCTATAGTAATCAGGTTGTCTGTCTGTCCGTCCGTCTGTCCGTTTTTTTCTTTTGCGCCAAATTATTGACAAGAGTTGGAGGATTTCGGTGAAAATTGGTACATAGTGGTATTTAGGGAAGCCAAACACAATGGTACCACTTATGAAACCGTCTGTTACCATGGTAACAAATGGAGGTTTCTGATTGGTTGAAATTTCGATATTGTTCGATTTCGGTGAAAATTGGTACATAGTGGTATTTAGGGAAGCCAAACACAATGGTACCACTTACGAAACCGTCTGTTGCCATGGTAACAAATGGAGGTTTCTGATTGGTCAAAATTTAGTTATTGTTCGATTTTGGTGAGAGAATTGGTATATAGGGGTTTTGAGGGAACAATGGTTCACCTTTCCAAAACCTGTGTTGTCATGGGAATGAAACAGAGGCTTCTGATTGCGGCGAAAATTGGTACATACAGGTATTGAGGGAAGCCGATTTTCGATGATGTAACATTTTACATATTGACATAAAACCACAATACACACATACATGTACAATACTATTACAGTCTTCCATTAGCATAATTTATGACTTATGCAAAGTTGGTCACAATCAAACAAGATATCAACTGACCAAAGTTCAAAGTCAATGGGTCATATGTTAAGGTCGGTTTTAAAAATTTTTTTAAATTTTTTTTTATTTATTGCCATATTCATTGTGTATGTATTGCATGTCAAGCCATCTAGTTATCGGTGCGTGCCATTCATGCGTGACTATTTGTGTAATCGAATACAGGTGTGATAGTTTGATAAAATACTTGTTTTCGTTGTTTATAGATACATTAATGTATTGCATACATTTTTCGGCATAGCCGTCTAATTTTCTTTTGGCCCCGGATATGACGCGACAGGTGGCGTTCTGGTCAAGATGAAGTATGTGATTGGTCAATGTAGCGGTCAATGCAAAATGCAGATATACAGTTAATCAAAGTACTGGAAGTACTGTAAACGAACATTATTGTTTAATGCAAAATCAGTAATCTTCTAAGTTTTAAGTTGATAAATTTACTGATATCGGTTTAGGAATTAATTGCAAATAATTTGAAATGTTTGCAGCTGTTCTGATTTGATTGTACACATGCATGTTTCTGTAAGGTCCTAATTGAAATTGGAAGTTTGTTGATCTATCTTGGATCGATGAAAATAAAATATGTCTTCTTTCTTTCGGGAAGGCATCATCAGTTATAATACAGCCAGGACTCTGTGACCTTATTGATGCCAACTTCTAATATGCACTAAATTTAGGCTAGTTCCATCGTTAGTTTAGCATACATAGTTGCATTTCAACTTAATATGATGAAACACACATAAAGAATTACTGAACACCAAAACCAGAGCTGCTAATCTATGCCCGAATTAAGAATGTATCCTATTGAAACTGTACTCATGCAAGCATTTATGGTACTTCAAAACAAAAACACCTGACTCCTTTTGTTCAGGAATCATTTGATGTTAATAAATCTATATATGAGAAGATAAACTTCTGGTATAATTACAGTATTGTAAACAATGTGATAAAGAATAACAACCAGATAAAGACTATCTTCATCGAATAATTCAGCAAACAGGAAAAGAAAACTTCAAGCTTCATTTTCAACTTCAAACCTGATCACAAAGATTACAATCCATTCGATGGGACGACACATTCCCTATTTATTGTCCTTTTCCAATGTTGATCATCCAATCATACTGAACCACACAATTCAGCAATGTAATTGCACAAATCACATCCTTTATGTGGAGAGAACATTTTTGGGGATGTTATAAGATTCCATAACTGTATGTAAATTGTGAAGCATTCTATATCTATAACTATATATATACAGTACGTGTATATATTTACACATATCAAAATTGGAATGACACAGGAGATTTGCAAGTTTAAGTTCACCATCAGTCATGGGAGGTTTATGTAAAATGTTATATTTACCGGGGTAATTAGTAATTTTGAGAATATATTTATGAAGCTCTATTCTGTACATTCTACCAGTGCTTAGAGAATGGACACAATTATATGTTCTCCTATGTCAAAATTAATCATATGTAAAATATTAGGGGTTTATTCGCCATTCTAGGCCTGATTGCCGTCATAGTAAAATTACCAAAATGGACTTGAAATCAATATTTTTAAGAGAATGATCTATGACTCGAATATTTCATAAAAATAATGTAATACATCGTTTATTCACTTCATTCAGATCTTCAACACCGCATAATTTGTGGAGTCATATATAGAAATATATGAACCATTTTGTTATTGATTTATATTTCACACAAGTAAGCACTAGATGTAAGCAGTAAGTACAATGTATATGTACCGCGCGCTATCTACTGGCATGACTTTGAGTACAGTAAACTACACTCGCTTTGTGGATATTGACAGGATAACATATATTTACATACTAATTCAATTTTAGAATCGTAACTGAAATCTTGTAAGCATGGCACAAATAGTCATCTGAACATTTGTTGTATTTTGAAAAAATATTTAAGGTAAATTTTCAGTTTATCAATTCATTGATTACTCCGTGTTTGAAGTATGGTGTAGTGAGAATTTCAAGTCTTGATCATGACTTGATGAAAATTTTATATTAACAAATTATTAAAATGAATTTGTTTGAAAAATAACACAAGTTCCACAGCAATATTATATAGAGAATCAATCACAATATATATCAAAAGTTATAAAACTACAAATAACAATTAACGGCTGAAATATCAAATTAAGTGAATATCACAAGTATTTTTGCATTTGTTTTTAGATAATCCGGATTTCCGTTTTCCGGCTTTAAAAAAAAAGAGAAGTATTTTAATTGCCGTTATAGTTGAATTACCAAAATGGACCTGAAATCAGTATTTTAAAAAAAAGAATGATCTATGACTTGAATATTTCATAAAAATAATTTAATACATCGTTTATTCACTTCATTCAGATCCTCAGACACCGCATAATTTGTGAAGTCATATATAGAAATATATGAACCATTTTTGTTATTGATTTATAGTTCACACAAGTAAGCACTAGATGTAAGCAGTATGTATATGTACCGCTATCTACCGGCATGACTGAGTACAGTATACTACACTCGCTTTGTGGATATTGACAGTATAACATATATTTACATACTAATTCAATTTTAGAATTATAACTGAAATCTTGTAACAGCATGGCACAAATAGTCATCTGAACATGTATTTGTATATTGAAAAATTATTTAGGTAAATATTAACTCATTTGCTTGACTTCAATTTTCAATTTATCAATTCATTGATTACTGTGTTTGAAGTATGGTGTAGCGAGAATTTCAAGTCTTGATCATGACTTGATGAACGTTCTAAATTAACAAATTATCAAAATGAATTTGTTTGAAAAATAACACAAGTTCCACAGCAATATTATATAGAGAATCAATCACACTATTTCAGAAGTTATAAAACTACAAATAACAATTAATGGCTGAATATCAAATTAAGTGAATATCACAAGTCTTTTTGCATTTGTTTTTAGATAATCCGGATTTCCGTTTTCCGGCTATAAAAAAAATACGTAGGAGTAGTGCATACTAAACGTAACCATATCATATAACAGTTGATTTTAATCAGATTGACTTAACATGAACTAACACCGTCTCAGTAGTTCGTCACAATCGAAAATTTGATCGTGAATTCGATATTTTGCAAATTCTTTCAAAATACTTCCAGGTCTCTATACACACACCAAAGATTAATAGATCCTATATTGGGTCCATTCTCTCGTAAAAAGGTCGATTTGGGTCCACTATCGGCCATTTCGGTAATTAAACTCTAACGACAATCGGGCCGCGATTCGCAAATGAAAAATTAATTTAAAATTTGTAAACCTCTAATATTTTACATACGATACAAATAGGCATTGAAAAACATATATGTGGGTCAATTCTCTGAAAATAATGCCAATTTAGGCCTATATTATAATTAAGCCCCGTTTTTCTTCGTTTCGGTATTTCCAAGTCTGCTTCACCTGTGGTCCGTTTCAGTAAATATTCTCGACTTTGCCGAAATAAAAACAAGCTATATAATTGTTAATTTTAAACATGACAACTGCCGACCACACGTATCTAAAAATGTTATTGTGGATATCATCTGAATATTGCCGTAGTTATCTGTCACTTCGATTGTAAACCCATTGCCAAAGTCATGGAAGAATCGACCAATCAAATTGGTTTAACGTTTGATTTCCGTAATCTTGCAGTTACCTCCCTTACAACAGTAAATACGTTCCAAGTATCGCCTACAACAACCAATCCCGTGCACATGGCAACAAGATATTATCATTTGCATTTGATTTATTGGTCGTTTTCGTCAAAGGAAAATGGAATATGGAAATCGATGACAATGTTAACGCTATGACCAGTCACCTGACCACAAATGCCACCTAGTATCTATCTTCCTCGCAAACATGTTCAGTAACCTATAGTATGATACAATGTATCGTCTCGTATGCCGTTATTGATATATTTCTTTCTCTAAATTATAGAAATACTCATCTAGTTGATAATGACGTAACATTCTAGAATATATATATTACAAATTTAAGTAAATCGCGGACATATTTGCAGACCTATGCTATAATGTCAGCCGTTTTGGAATGAACACGGAAGAGCAAAACTTTCTAAACATCCGGAGACGAATGCGCCTGCGCAATATTTGTTTACATAAATATATTGACCTGGAGTTATTCGCAAAGTTCAGGTTCATTTAGTCTTCACATTTCGCTAGCGTTATGCATTTCTCAAATCGTATGCATCTTGAAAACATCTACTGAATACATTTCAACATTTTCGGTAAAACTACTACATAAAACGAAGATGTTTTTGCAAATAAATTATTTGAAGCGTAAGGCAATGGGGGCAGCCATATTTCATTGAAACAGACAGTAGATGGCGTATTGGTGAATGTGGCTACCAAATATGGTCATATTTCTCAGTCCAGTTCTTGATGGCAATAACCGAACATTAATGTTCGTTTAAAAACGAAACAAAGTTAAAGGGACCTCACGGTAAACCAATATCTATTTTGTATTTTTTATCATATTATTGGGTATATCTTTAAAAAAATAACCTTCTGAACAATGACCATTCGAATTTGATGATGTATATACATAAAAAATACGGAAACAAAAATGGCTTCCAATGTGAATCGACTGCGGTTGAAAACTATAACAGCTTCCGCAATGAAGAGAATAATAGGAAAATGGGTCAAACACAATCCTAGAATTAAACTTGGGAAGCAGTACAATAGATTGTAACAGTTCAAACATGAAACCAGCAGTAATACGGACGCCGCTCGTATTCTGCTTGATTGTTTGATAGTAGGTCATGATAATCTCGGTAATATTTACACAAATACAATCTGTACCAGTACATCGCTACTGTCACTATACTATATGAACAGTGTTTACACTTATTTACAGAACGTGTTATTTAACATTTAAACCACTGTGTATAATATCGTTATCCAACTAACCCAGATGGAATATAGATATCGCCTTGTAAACTATCGTGTGTTTGTGTTGCCACGATTTCAAAACAGTCACGTAATGATCTAAAAATAATTTCCGCGCTAAATTTAGAGGGGGATTCCCAACTAAATCGAGTGGTCAAGCTGGACATAGGGATTGACTGTGAACATTGGAACAGTACAGAAACATAACTGGAAAGGAACAAAACGCGTACATTCAGTGAAAATTGCAACGTTTTACCGTGATGTCCCTTTTAAATTGAATGCAAGCTGAATAAGTGGATGCATCTATTCAAATGACACATTTGCAGTCTTATTATCACCAAAAATGATTCAAAGTGATATAATTTTGTTATCCGTGCTGAAACTGCGCATTTATTAATTACATCGTAGTTCGTTAATTTATTTCACCAGTAGTTTTACATTATAACCACTATCATTAAAACTATGCCGTTTATCTTTTTTTAAAGATATTTCTTGTTTGTATGTATGTCAGCTAATATATTAGTAGTTTAACTGTTGTAAAACTGATAATTAGGGCCCCGCATCGAGAGATGCGGGTGCCCTATAGTAATCAGGTTGTCCGTCCGTCCGTCCGTCCGTCCGTCCCTCCGTCTATCCGCCTGTCCGTCTGTCCGGCCGTCTGTCTGTCCGTCCGTCTGTCTGTTTTTTTTTCTTCTGCACAAAAATGATTGAAGGAGATGAAGGATTTGTATCAAATTAGAACTGATGATTCCTCATGCATCCTAGATCAGATGTGTAGTATTTCATGCAAATCGAATTCAAAATGGCTGTTAGGCGGCCATATTGGATTTTAACATTAACATGAAAATACTGGATCTTTGTTGTTTTTAACTGTTCACTATTCGATTATGCAAAGTTGTCAAGAAATAAACCAAGAGTTAACTGACAGAATGATCAAACTCATAGTTCAAGGTCACAAGTTCAAAGGTCAACGGTCAAGGTCATCCTGGGTCGGCTTCAAAATGCCAGGTAATCGACCCTTTTGGATTTAGCAGTCAAAACAATTTTGACATTTTCTTATCAATGAATGATCTTGTTTTTGATATGCTTTTATATAAATTTGAAACATTAGTTATAGCAGATTGCAGAATTGTTTATTAGGGCCCCGCATCAAAGATGCGGTGCCCTATAGTAATCAGGTTGTCTGTCTGTCCGTCCGTCTGTCCGTTTTTTTCTTTTGCGCCAAATTATTGACAAGAGTTGGAGGATTTCGGTGAAAATTGGTACATAGTGGTATTTAGGGAAGCCAAACACAATGGTACCACTTATGAAACCGTCTGTTACCATGGTAACAAATGGAGGTTTCTGATTGGTTGAAATTTCGATATTGTTCGATTTCGGTGAAAATTGGTACATAGTGGTATTTAGGGAAGCCAAACACAATGGTACCACTTACGAAACCGTCTGTTGCCATGGTAACAAATGGAGGTTTCTGATTGGTCAAAATTTAGTTATTGTTCGATTTTGGTGAGAGAATTGGTATATAGGGGTTTTGAGGGAACAATGGTTCACCTTTCCAAAACCTGTGTTGTCATGGGAATGAAACAGAGGCTTCTGATTGCGGCGAAAATTGGTACATACAGGTATTGAGGGAAGCCGATTTTCGATGATGTAACATTTTACATATTGACATAAAACCACAATACACACATACATGTACAATACTATTACAGTCTTCCATTAGCATAATTTATGACTTATGCAAAGTTGGTCACAATCAAACAAGATATCAACTGACCAAAGTTCAAAGTCAATGGGTCACATGTTAAGGTCGGATTGACATTTTTTAAATGGTAAATCTTAAGTTGGTCACAATCAAACATTTTTTAAATGGTATTAAAGATTTTGTTATGACATTATGAAGGTAAGTTGGTGTCAAGCGACCAAATTTTGAAGTTGATTGGGTCTAAATATAAAAAGTTTTAAAACAAAAAAAGGTGAAAAAAGTACTGGTTTGGATTTCTTATACCTCAAATGACAAAAAAAGGACATTATTAAAATATTTTAAAAAATCCTTTTTTTCTCCCCTTTTCTTCACATTTTAGAAAACCCTCTCAAGTTTACCTTATTAGAATAACTGCATTGAGTTTATATCAGTTTGTGTGCTCCTTGATATTAGATTTGAAACAAATTTGAAAAGTGTAATGCTTGTAGAATTCTTTTAGCTAGCTTTTCCATACAATACTAATAAGCAGTATTGTCAGTGGCCCTATTAATGCTAACATTAATGAAACAATAGCAAAGGTTAATCAAAAACATATATCTAATAGTTTCATGTCAGTATATTACAATCAGTGTTTTTCCTGGGTATTTTTACAGTGCACAGTGTATTCCTAAAAACGAAACTGGGAATTTTTTCATTGATTGTGAAAAGTCGTCATACAAATGTTATTTGGAATTTTCGAGTTGATTTTGGGAAAAAATCAGGTTAAAACGCATTGAGAATGGGGTCGTTTGGCGCACCCAGTTATATAGGCAGAAAAAACACTGACAATAATTATTACATTTACCCTGAAGGGTCAGACACATAGCGGGGCCCTTTCTGACGTGTCAGTGTTCTAGTTAAACTCAGTAACGTGATTTTGTTCATGCTAATTATGTATGGAAGCCATGAGTGGTAGTCGTGAGCAGGTGTACTGGTGTGAGTTCGCGCAGGTGAAAATTATACGAAAGCTCATGAACGTCGTATAAGGCTCGTTTTCCTTATTCGTTATTTAGGTAATGTTCTATGTAGAATTTCATCACGCACCGTAGATATTAGTATTTTGTATTACTGTATAGTGTTGCATTGACATTTAGGATATAATTATTGGTAGTTTACAATAATTTAATACGTATTGGTAAACTGTAGATAACATTTTAGGTTATTAACATATGTTGATTATGAGTGTGAAAGAATGGATGTTTAGTGTGTGTTTTTTTTATTTTGATAAAGCTTCACATGACGGGCACATGATCGCCAGATGTTGATATGGGTCAACCTGAATAGACAACGGGTCTTCCGTGATGCACTGTCAGGGCCGACCAGAGGTTGAGGTCAACTGCCAGGAAGACAAGTATAGGGCCATTTAATGGTTCAGAAGGAGAAGTGGTTGCTATCCACTGCACATATCCTCGCCAGTAGAGGACCATTATTGTGATCCGTTTGCCGGATGCTGCGGATGCTGTTTATTGTTTTTTTTCCTGTTCTGTTTCACCGTGAAACATGGAATGATTTGCGTGATTGACATTACCGAGGTGAACTGATCGTGACACCAATCGTCACAAGCACTTGGAAAAGTGAACGACATTCCTGTCGTGTGGAGAGACTGTAGACTCAGTAATATATGAATAAATGTAGTATAGTAGAGAGGGTGGTTGGGAGAGTGAATGAGTTGGTATTTTTTTGTGATTCTATGTAAATAAATTTGTATATATGAAATTGATGTTAGATTCCTTGTGTTGATTTATGGAATAACCAAGCTGAGGCTCGTCCCGCGTTACACAGGATACACGGGTATATAATTATCGTCAGTTCAGGAAACACGATTACAGGATACACGGGTATATAATTGTCGTTAGTTCACGAAACACGAGTACAGGATATACGAGCATATAATTGTCGTTAGTTCACGAAACACGAGAACATGATACACGTGTATATAATTGTCATTTGACATTAGTTCACGAAACACGAGTACAGGATACATGTCTACGATCATTTTCTGGATGGATATCCCGTGTTTTGATCTTTATCAAATCTAGTTTTGTTTTTGTATTTTTTTTTTAGATATGACCAGGGACGTACATACATGTACATATTTATGTAGTATACATTTTGTATGTCTCTGCTATGACGCCGATTGAAACGATCTAAATAAAATCCATGATTTATTTGAAAACATGTTTAAGATTCTACACCAATGTTTTCTGTAGAGAGGGAATATGAGGACGGATGTGATGAACTTTAGAAATAACAGAGTGTTATCAAAAGCAAATAGTGTAAACTTCTGTTATCGGCGTCGGAATGGTTTATTTAAATTGTTTATTTAGTTGATAATCTATAATCATCAATGAATATTTATCTATATCATTATTTATATTCATTTAAATAAACATCCCCCCGTCCGTCTCTCTCTCTCTCTCTCTCTCTCTCTCTCTCTCTCTCTCTCTCTCTCTCTCTCTCTCTCTCTCTCTCTCTCTCTCAAAAATAAGTCAATATATGTCATCTTGTATGAATGTATGTATGTTGTAAAATTGTATTGGGAAAAGGCTAATTGATATAAGTTTAATAACTTAAGTGTGCCCAATTCCGTTGTATATACTAAATCTTGGTTTCATGCCCAATACACGTGTTTCTGTGGTGTAGTCGTTGTGACGGATGGATCGCTGTAGTTTTTACAAAGAAACCACGTGATTTCAAGTTTTCAACCGAACGTTATATAGCGACACGTGGTATACACGTCTCTGGTGCTTGCATGAAAAAGTAATCAATTTGGTTAAATGATTCTGAAATTTTGACGGATCAATTTAAAATTTGTGAACGAGATACTTTAAAAGTGCACAATGTTATCGTTAGAAAGTATTGTACCTTTTAAACAAGATGAACTCAACAAAGCATGCACACAGTGAACGCTGCAATGTGGTCAAGATCGTTGAAGAGTTTTGAAGACTAAAACGAGAACCTGTACATACTGTAAAGGATGGATTCCAACCTACGAGTAAAGTAGGGGTAGTAATTACGACAATTCAAACTTTAGAGCAAAAGTTAGACAGTTCAACAATGTGTTTATTGAAAACTATCTGATCAGCTGAACGAAATGTAATATCAAATTTATTCTATATAACTTATACGGTAAGTTTGTAGTATAAATTCATAATCATAATAGAGAATTTGTATTAACTGTATTTCTATTTTTGATAATTGTTGAATATAAATATATATATAGTGAGGTCCTCCGTTGTGCTTTTTGCAATGAGAGGCCGTATTCTATCTTTAAAGTAAAGTAAGTTCTGGTAATTTTAAATGGTTTTTTTTATTATATTTAGTAAAATGGATAACGTTTACTTGAAGCAGGTTATTTATTTTTGGCTGTCTTTTCCTTAACAGAAAGTGTGCTCGAGGAACCCCTGTCCAAGGGATAGGGTATGTAAGTTATTTCTAGTGTAGGGTAATTGTAATGTAATATGTAAAATGTATAATATAGCCGTTATGGCCTTTATGTAGTCATAATTGTCTGAAATTGTATATCACCATAAAAGATGTATCAATTGTAAAAAGGGGCTATAAACGTATCATAATGTAAAGGGCATTAGGTATTGTGAATTGTTAGTTTTAAAATTGTGTATTTGTATGTTTTTACAGGGTTTTTTCCTGGAGAATAAACTCTTGAACTCAACCTGGTCTTTTGGGAGTTTTACTAACCCTCTGTGGCAGGCTTGAGCACCCTGTTACATTTTGGCGCCCAACGTAAAAAACTTAAGGAGGAGTCAGCAGTGACGATTGTCTGAGGTATGAACCGGACTATAGCAAGTCTACGAACTGTAGGAGCGATATCCGGTGATGACGTCAAGGTGACCTTGACAGATATAATATAGAGCGAGTTCGATCAGCGACCGTAGTTTGGTTAGCGATGTAAGAGGAAGCTGTAAATGCGCATGTCCGTGATCGAACTCTCTATGGTCAACAACTTTAGTCGGAAGATGGCGGCATTTTCAACTTTTCATCGAATGCTGATTACATTCGGTGAAATATTAGACGATGACGACTTCTGGTATTTACAATTACACATGCAGAGAGAAGAACTTTGCTCAACGAAAGCACTAAGGAGAGACAGTGCTCCAAAAGTATCTAGATACATGGATTCCGTATTTGCACTTATGGTAGCCCGAGTTTTCTCTGGCCCTGTCACCATGTCTGGTGTAGGGCCAGAGCGCACTACTATATGAAAACGTGGAATTATCCGACACCGTTTGGTGTCGCTAAGAATTTGATGCAAAAACAATAAAATCGGGTGTGACATAACACCTACCTTACATATATGGATAAATGAGATATTTATGTACCCCAAAACACCCATTTAGTCTCATCTAGGTGTTTTATTTCGTCCGTACAGGCCCTCGCTTTACGCTAGTCAAAATTCCATACTGTTGACCCGCCATTTTGTAAGTGACAGTACGACTAACCACCCAAATCGGAACGCAATGGACCGAAAAGACCACATATCATTTATTGTGTTTTTCTTCTTACAAAGTTTAAATTATGAAAACTAAGTTGATTATTTCCCAAAAGATGTTATATTCCATTAAAAAAATCATTATTTATAAATTATAAGCGGTAAAATATATAAAAGTAAATGTTGTATTTTTTTTTCTTTTCGCTCCATCGCGCACAGATTAGGGTAATTAGGCGGACCGCGACCTACATAGTTAGCAATATGGCGTCGAGTCAAGTATGAAATTTTGACTAGCGTAAAGCGAGGGTCTATACGGACGGAATAAAACACCTATATGAGACTAAATGGGTGTTTTGGGGTACATAAATATCTCATTTATCCATATATGTAAGGTAGGTGTTATGTCACACCCGATTTTATTGTTTTTGCATCAAATTCTTAGCGACACCAAACGGTGTCGGATAATTCCACGTTTTCATATAGTAGTGCGCTCTGGCCCTACACCAGACATGGTGACAGGGCCAGAGAAAACTCGGGCTACACTTATGGATGTACCACAGAATGTTGACGATTTTCGTTCGCATTTCCGTATAAGCCGAAACACATTCGATATAATACTGCAAGATATTTACCATTCCTTACTCTTAAAAGGAAAAGGCCAACACGATACTGTTTCACCAGACAAGCAGCTGGCAGTGTGTTTATGGTACTTAGCCAACCAGGAATCTATGAGAGAAGTGGCACATCTATTTGGTTTATCGAAGTCGACTGTACATGGAATCATAATGAAAGTATGCAACGCATTCATGGACTTGGGGCCACGGGTAAGTGTAAATGTGACGGAGTATCAGCTATGCATAAATCGAATGGATCCATTATACAATATTAAATTCTTTCCCCTCTTTCCGTGTACCACACACACACACGACATAATTTTCACTATGTTGAGGCCAGAGGAAACTCGGGCTAGTCATCAACTGGTAGAAGTACATATATATATAGATCAACATGTACCCATATGTCAGAATTGGTGAAAATTTCAATATTATGATATGTATACATAACATCCCATACATTTTATGCATTTATACATTACTATTGTAACGTGTCCCTGTGATCTAAGCTTAATTTATGAATTTGAAAGAAGGCTTTTCATCGAATGCTGATAATATTTGATGAAATATTAGGTGATTTCTGGTGTACAGCTAATTAAGGATTTGTATTAAAAAAAATTATCAATTTTCTTTTGGTTTTGCGTTTGCTGTATGTATTTTGATAT
The DNA here is from genome assembly GCF_902652985.1 of Pecten maximus. Lineage (NCBI taxonomy): Eukaryota > Metazoa > Mollusca > Bivalvia > Pectinida > Pectinidae > Pecten > Pecten maximus. The sequence goes on from NW_022980403.1 coordinate 49,373, forward strand.
GGTTTAGCAAGGTGTTTTAACAGCTATTCATTTTATCCTTAATTTGCAGGTGATTGTTTGGCCTTCTCCTGTTCGACAGAGAGAAATTGCTCACGATGTTGAGGAAATATGCAAGCTTCCTGGTGTTATCGGCTTCTTAGATGGATCTCATATCAGATTGGCTTCAATACTAAATAGGGACAGAGACTTCTACAACAGGAAAGGATTTCCTTCCATGCAGTTACAGGTATAGTAATGTACATGGTCAAGTCATCAATCATTTATGATCACTCATAAATAATTTGAACTTTAAATAAAATATGTAAAGAAGACATGGATAAAAGACTAAAATTACACACATCCACTTCATTTGGTGATATTTTCTACCGACATTTAGGATTGAATGACGTGTACTGAAAGAGAAAAAAGCTGTGTTCACTATCCTTGATACCTTTGTAGTATTAATTAGTTTTTCAATTTCAGTT